>NC_043761.1:16762548-16845048 GCF_902148845.1 Salarias fasciatus | reverse complement strand
ACCAGAGCAGGTCTGGGTCTAAACCAGAACCGGACCAGAGCAGGTCTGGGTCTCCACCAGAACCGGACCAGAGCAGGTCTGGGTCTAAACCAGAACCGGACCAGAGCAGGTCTGGGTCTAAACCAGAACCGGACCAGAGCAGGTCTGACTCTAAACCAGAACCGGACCAGAGCAGGTCTGAGTCTAAACCAGAACGACCTGGGGATGTAGCTTGAACTGGTGAATTCATTATTTTCATCCTCTTCATGGTTTGGATTCGTATGCACAGGCCAGTGGTTATTTTTCCTACCTTGACATGTTTCGGCTGCCAAGCTGCAGCCTTCCTCAGAAGTGTCACGTGATGTTGTCTGGTCAGCTGATTTTCATCCTCTGCCTTACAAGCAGGACTGATGGCTGATAGAGCTATGAACACATGAAAACAAGCCAAAGTCAATGTGATGAACCCGACGGGAGACATCAGGCATGAGATGAGGACAAAGACATGAGATGAGGACAAAGACAGATGCTGAACCAGTCGGGGGGGGGGGGGGGGGGGGGGGGGGGGTGTAAATGGATAAATGATTGGATGATGGATGGATAAATGGATGGATGATGGATGGATGGATGACTGGATGGAAGGATGACTGGATGGAAGGATGATGAATAGATAGATGGATGGATGGATGATGGATAAATGGATGGATGATGGATGGATGGATGACTGGATGGATGGATGACTGGATGGAAGGATGATGAATAGATAGATGGATGGATGGATGATGGATAAATGATTGGATGATGGATGGATAAATGGATGGATGATGGATGGATGGATGACTGGATGGAAGGATGATGAATAGATAGATGGATGGATGGATGATGGATAAATGATTGGATGATGGATGGATAAATGGATGGATGATGGATGGATGGATGACTGGATGGAAGGATGATGGATGGATAGATGGATGGAAGGATGATGGATGATGGATGTGTAAGGGGAACTACCCTTTTATGACTTCACTTGTATTTAATTGCTCCCACTGTGATTAGTTTCATTCCTCAGCACTGTCCATCCCCACAGCGGAGCACTGACACACAGGCTGTTCCCCTGCTTCACCACCAGAGGGAGCATCCCCTAAAGTGAGCAGGGTCCGACGGAAACCTGTTACACACCCACACAGATGTGGCAGTGTGTTGTGTGTCTTACAGAACTCTTCACTGAAGCTCTTTTTCAAAAAATCCACACGAGTTGGGTCGTCCCTCCAAGTGTGCAACAGATGGATGATGGATGGATGGATGATGGATGGATGATGGATGGAAGTAGGGCTGGACGATATGGCCAAAACTTTTATCACGATATAGGTCATAATTTTGGTCGATACAATATAATTCCGATATCAATATAAATAATACAAAAGCCTCAGAAAAACAGTTAAGAATCATGAACATAACTATTTATCCAGGAAGCTCCTCCAGTATCACATTTTAGAAATAAAAACAATAAATTAAATGTTTACCTTTTATTTAAGAAATATGAAATCACTGTCAAATAAATGTAAGTTTCACATTTTTCAATATAATGTCTTTAACTTTACACTTAAATACGGTTATGTTATTGTTGTAGATTCAAACACAGCTGCTTCAACCAGGAAGAAAAATAAAAGTGCTCAGAATTACTGCAATAAACAGAAAAAAGAGTGAGAAACAGCAAACATAAATATTACTGGGACAGGGGATTGAAATAACTGCCATACACTCACCTTTTCAATAGTAACAGCTTGTCTAAACTGCAACACAGTTTTTATTATAAAAAATAAAAGTGCTCAGAATTACTCAGGTTAAGTACAGATTACTTCAGGTTGTAGTTAGAGGTCGACCGATACGGGTTTTTTGGGGCCGATGCCGATATTTTCCAAATTTGGGCAGCCGATGCCGATATGCATAGCCGATTTTTCCAATTTGATATTTAGGCCGATTTTTTAATAAATTTATATATATTTATCACATTTTTGTGAAACGCAGCAATTTCTAAACAACTAAAAGAAATCTATTACAACAAGTGGTGTCCAGTCCTCTGAACATTTATTCAGCTTTCAAAACAATGAAATATGTTGTCTGAGTAAACACACAATGTAAGAAGCAGCAGGAAACATTCACACTCTTCTGAAAGTGTCAAAAAGAAATTTAAACTTTAATATAATTTGAACAAAAGTAGTCTGAAACCAGGCTGTAAAAAAAAGCCATACATGCAAATAAAAACAGAACTCCGGTCATGCATTATGTGGAGGAATTTGCGGGTGGCTGATACATGCTTCACAAAAAGCCCCATGATTGATTATTTACTCTTTTATTTACTCTCGCCATTTCCTCCTATTTACTTTGTTCTGCTGTTAACTACAGTAGTGGTGTGTTTTCACCAACAGGGTTGAACACGCACAAGTAAAGTCAGCTCAGACCAGCTGATCTCTTACGGCTAAAACTGATCACAAAGTAGCATTTGAAGTTAACAACATGCAGGGTTCAGCCAGACCTTTTCAGTCCGGGCGCCCTGCCCGCGCTAGGGTGTGCAGCGCCCCGGACAACAGAGAAAAAGAAGAAAAAAAATCTCTCAGACGGTGGAACACGGCAGTTAGCAGCGTTAGCACCGCGGCACGACGCGCTCCCCGGCCAAACTTGTTTTCTGCAGTAAACACTGATCTGCTGCAGACTGGAGCCACAAAAACGTTGAAATGTTCAACAAATCCATTATTCACTGCAGATGCAACAGGAGCAGCTTTCCTACAGCCTGGATTCCACCGAGCACGCTCCGCTCTGAGGAAATGATGCCGCGGCACCACAGGGGTCCTTTCTTGAGGGGCAGCTTTAGCTGCCCGCACGTGTGCCTGATCAAAAATTGCGTCATTTTATACAACGGATCAAAAATCGGCTTTTTTAAAGAAAATACGGCTTGAACAGCAATTAGTGATTGTGAAACGCATACTGTAATGCACTAAATCGAAAATGTGCTTAAAAATCATATCACCGTTATTGAATAGAAATATACCGCGATATATATTGATATCAAAATTTTGTCCAGCCGTAGATGGATGAATAGATGGATGGAAGGATGATGGATGGATTGATGGATGGAAGGATGATGGATGGATGGAAAGATGATGATGGATAAATGGATGGATGGATGGATGGATGAATGGATGGATGATGGATGATGGATGTGTAAGGGGAACTACCCTTTTATGACTTCACTTGTATTTAATTGCTCCCCCTGTAATTAGTTTCATTCCTCAGGACTGTCCATCCCCACAGCGGAGCACTGACACACAGGCTGTTCCCCTGCTTCACCACCAGAGGGAGCATCCCCTAAAGTGAGCAGGGTCCGACGGAAACCTGTTACACACCCACACGGATGTGTCAGTGTGTTCTGTGTCTTACAGAACTCTTCACTGAAGCTCTTTTTCAAAAAATCCACACGAGTCGGGTCGTCCCTCCAAGTGTGCAACAGATGGATGATGGATGGATGGATGATGGATGGATGGATGGATGGATGGATGATGGATGGATGGATGATTGATGGATGGATGGATGGATGGATGGATGATGAATAGATAGATGGATGGATGGATGATGGATAAATGATTGGATGATGGATGGATAAATGGATGGATGATGGATGGATGGATGACTGGATGGATGGATGACTGGATGGATGAATGGATGGATGATGGATGGATGGATGATGGATGGATGGATGGTCTCTCTACCAATATCTCTTGAATTACCAGCTGCAGGTTCTACTGATCACACGCTCGTCTCATTCTGTCTAGATCAGGCGTTCTCAGCCTTTGTTCTGGCGCTCCATCATGTTCTGTCTGAGGCTCTGGTCTCCACCTCTCTGGTCCACCGGTCCTCAAAACCCCCAGAGACCAGGAGGAAGTCCGTCTGCTGCCGCAGTGTTTCAACAACATCAGACTACAGCCGTCATGTTTACGCCGTCTGGTCTCGTGATCCAGATCCCGTGAGCGCACTGAGGGCTCCGTGCACGGCCATCTTGGATCCACGGTGTGACTTGATGAAACACGTCTTGATTCAAAACGACATCCTGACACTTTCACTGAGCTCCAGCACCAAGGCAAGAGGTTCGGTTCCCACTATCTCAGTGTCTGTCTTTCTTTAAAGGTTGGCGTTGGGTGTGTTCGTGGTTTTGACAGACAGATCCTGATTAAGAGCAGGAGAATCCAGGACCAGGATCTAGACCAGGAGGATCTGGACTGGGATCCCTGCATTGGTGTCGTAGGAAACGGATGAAAACTACAGCAAGACGAATAATCCGACTAATGCAGCGCTAACGCCACCGCCGCCGCCGTGCAGACGACGCTGGAAACCCTGAGTGCCTCCCATCACGTCTGTAAGATAAAGGAACTCCTCCCTCGCCGTCCGGCTGCGGCGTGCCGACACACTTTACGGTGTGTGTAATGAGAGAGCGCCGCTCCGGCCGGCCGCCGTTTATCACAGCCTCAAGCTGCTCGCTGCTTTTAAACCATACGAGAGGCCGGCCGGCGCTTCTCCTGCCAGCACACGCTGCGAGACACCTTTTCACACACACACACACACACACACACACACACACACACACACACACACACACACACACACACACACACGACGCTTCAGGTTCTGGGTTCTTACCCATAAAGCTCGCTGCACAAAACGAGCCCCAAACTCGGCTCCTCTGTACCAAAGCTGGTACCTATAAGAATCTTGTGCAGGGAAAAAATGCGCGTGACTTTGCGGTCCTCACCGCCAACAAAACAGCTGCCGTACAGGACCGCACAATTCAGAAAAACTACGTGGAGACGAAACAGGAGAAGGAAACGGATTTGAAAGTCCTTTATTTGTCCCACATGGGGAAACTGCAGGGCTGCAGCGGCAAGAAACGGAGAAAGAAAAGTAGAAAAATACAAAGCCCAACCAGACAAGGAAAAGTTAAATATCATTTGTATGTAAAATTAGATATAATTACATAACAGAAATATACTGACCGACACAACTAATTATTAAATTTAAATTAAATATAATTTAAATACAAATTTAAAGGCTGTACAGAGGATTTTCCATGGAGAGAGAAATCCAGTGTCAGTTAATCCTTTTTGAAACGCTGCCATGCGTGACCCCCACCCCTCCTCCCTGCTGTCTCCGGAGGGACGCCTCCTCCTTATGCAGAAAGTTCATGCCCGTGTGAGCTGAGTAGCATGGAGCAACTTAGCATCATTGTGCTAACACATAGCTAATACTACCAACATGTCCTTTTGAACAACACAAAACACAGCGGATATGAGTAAAACCCTGTCCCTGAGCCGTCCCTGGTCTCGGTGGATCAGAGGAGGACGGGGAGGTTTGTGGAGCTGCAGGACTGGAGCAGACTCGGAGCTCACAGCTGATCTGTGTGGCTGCAGCCTGCAGGCTAAACAAACCCCCCCCCCCCCCCCCCCCCCCCCCCCCCGCCTCTCACTCTCCGGACTGTTTCATACAAGTCTTGTTTCAAGATTAAAACATACATTGTTTGTGGCAGTTGTCTCAAGTCTACAGGTGGAAAGGTAAACTGAACTGAAACTGAAACTGTTGAGCCTGGCATGGGGGGAGGGGGGGGGGGGGGGGGGGGGGGGGGGGACGAACAGGTCGTAGGAGCATGACAGCTACGCTACAAATGTAGAGGTTGATTGACACGTTAGAAATCCAATAGAACGAGGCTACCTCCTATTGATTGGCTAAAGTAATGTTGGTTTTACAACCTCAGAGTGATTGTTTATTTTGTTTGTTTTTTTGATCATGATAAAAACAAGGCTGCTACAGCTTAGTGACGCCATTTTTTAGCTTTAATTCATTTTTGTTAGTAATAAAGATCTTCTATACAATAAGTAATAGATATGAACTGACAGATATAAATTAAATATAATGTGCATAAAGATCTAAGACAGATATAATGAAATAAATACCAGATATAAAGATATACATTAGCAGATACAAAGAGATAATTAAGATATACGTTTAAGAGGGACAGATATGAACACTATACTAATAACAGAAATAAGTTAAATAAACATGTCTTTGTCTCTGCACTACAAATACCGACTGTTACTTGTAATGACATAATAATTTTTCTCATGATACACACTTCAAATTGTTCTCTTAAACGGCAAATTGACACAAAAAATGTTTGCTGTGTAGCCATGGCCATGTCTGACCTCTGAACCCGAATCCTCCGGGTTCTCAGCCTCTCTGAGCTGCAGCGCGTTAAACCTGTCGACTCCAGAGGAAAACTGTTCTGATGAAGCCTGGACGCTCAGTCATGCTGTGAAACCAATTTACTACTTTTTTAAGTTAAGTTTTTTCTTTTCTTTTTTTTCTTTGATTTAAGGTGTTTCTGCCATGTTGAGACTCTCTGAATTCTGACGACTCTCCTTCAAGTGGGACACTTTCCTTCACTCCAGCAGTAGAGTCCCGACGGCTCTGGTCCTGCTTTTTTAATTTGAGTGCTTCAACCGCAGCCCGCCCGAATGTCATTAAAATCTTCATTTTTCGACTCGTCCTCCGCCCGATCCGCGGTTATCCCCTTGCTCCGCGGGTGCAACTGCAATCCGCTCATCTAGCATGTAACAGCGCCATGCGCCGCAGCCTCTAATACACCCAGATTTCATTCATGAGTTCATTTCATACCCATATATGGTGCCAGGGGGCGGAGCTTGGGGTTATGGGCGGGGTCGGCCACCGTCACGTTCTCCGCAGGATTTGGATCCATGACTTGGAAATTGCGGAGAGCTGTGCTGCAGACTTTTTTTTGGCTCCTGAATTTTTTTTGCGGACAGAAGTTTGCGTTGCGTTCCCGCGCTCCGCTACTGTCAGAGTTTCCTGCAGTTTTATGGGTGAGGCCGCTGACCTCTGCTCCTTCAGGAGAGACATGTCCAGTGAGAAGGAGACACTGAGCCGTGGACGGCGGACGGGTCTGGGTCTGGGTTTCAGGTTCTGCTCGTCCTGAATGAATGTGTGAATCAGCGCTGAGTTCTACTCTGCAGTTTCCTCCAGAAGAGAGGCTGATTGGAGGACGGTGAACGCCGGAGACGAGACGAGGACGCAGCTGTGGAAGCGTGTGTCAAACGCCGTCCTCCCGCAGCTCCCAGAGCTCTGAATCCAGCCCGTCGTGTTGGAGTGAATCATCAGCCGTTCATTCAGACTCATCACTCTTTCACGGCCGCCGTGCCGCGGCAGACAAAGCCAGCCGGATCCGCTCCTCGCCACTCAGACGCTCCCTCTCCGCTCGCTAATGACTGCTTTAAAGAGCCGCCGTCTCCAGTCCGCGTCCATCACTCGCTGATGTCTCTGAAAGATTAACCGGCAATTAGAGAACTTGAGAACCGACAGAAGTTTAAATATTTCAGTTTCCTCAGAGGAGACGTTTTCCCGCATCTCGGAGGGAGAAACACGATAAAAACACCGACCGAGACCGAGATCCCTCCAGGAAACACTAGAGAGCTTCAGCCCAGATTCCACTCCTGCAGAAACTCCCTGTACCAGCAAGTAACCGTCTGCTCCGACAGCCGACACGGCCAGGAGCCAGGGTCACGGCTTCAGCCAGTCACACGCAAGAAGTACAGAGATTACAACCAGGAAGGCACGAAAAACCAACACACACACACACACACACACACACACACACACACACCACATCACCACAAGATGCAGAGAAGAACATAACATAGCAAAAGACATTAAAAAAGATGAAAATAAGAGCAAAAAGACTCAGTGGGACCACAGACAGACAGAAATCCCCTCAGAGCCTGGAAAAGAACCACAATGAGCCTGAAAACTAACAGAGAGACAAACACACTCCGCTCACTGAGCAGAGATAAGAACACACACCACAGCTGGAGGACAGAAACAGGAAAACACCAGGAGGAGGAAACACACTCCACCATAACCACGACAAGCCTCGGCTCAGGAAAAAGAACGCTCCAATATAAACATTCGTTATATGAATCACCAGAGAACCATGACTCTGTGTCGTCCAGGATTTGTCCAGTTGGTTCTGAACATGGATTTTTTCAGGCCCTCACATCATCTGAACAAAGTGATGGAATCAGTAACTCTTCATCTGCTCTTGTATAGAAACCCATTCAGAAGCACAGCGCAGCATGCAGACGGGGGAGCATACTGATCCAGAGCCTCGTCAAGTCTCGACCAGAGCCGTGCAGTGAGACAAGAGCCCATCAGTTCCACCCTCCTCCGTCCAGCACTCGTCTCTGTACTGTTTATTCCCGTCAGTTCCTGGTTCTGCTCACACATCAGAGCCATCAGAACGTGGAACTGAGGCACTGATCAGGAAGACTTACTGATAATATGATCGACTGTTTCTGCTTCAGGCTGGAAAACTCTTCTGGCACCGAATCTATCCTCTCATAGAGCCATGTTTGGTTATCAGCTGTAGAATAAGCCTCCAGAGGAACATAACAGCAACTTGATGCTCACTGGACCCAGAGTGGCGCCTGGTTCGTCAGTGTGGTAACTCTCTGGTCGCTTCCTCCAAGGCGTGGCGTCCTTTTCGCCTCAGACCCGGCCTTGTCCTCCCTGAGACATTAAAGGACTCCACTAAGTTCTACAGCAGATCAGAACGTCTCTCTCCTCGTGTCCAATCTGTCGGAGCAGAGTCCTCCCAGTCTGGGTTTGTTGAAACAGTTTCTGAGTGAACGTGATGAAGCAGCAGATGATGATGAGTCTCAGAGCGTCCAGTCGGTGCTTCCTCCACAGCTCACAGCTCTCTGTTCATCAGGTGACACAAAGGCAGAACGGTCTGGATGCTCTGGACGCTCTGGATGCTCTGGATGCTCAGGACGCTCTGGACGCTCTGGACGCTCTGGATGCTCAGGACGCTCTGGACGCTCTGGACGCTCTGGATGCTCTGGACGCTCTGGACGCTCTGGACGCTCTGGACACTCTGGATGCTCTGGACGCTCTGGACGCTCTGGACGCTCTGGATGCTCAGGACGCTCTGGACGCTCTGGACGCTCTGGATGCTCTGGACGCTCTGGACGCTCTGGACGCTCTGGACACTCTGGATGCTCTGGACGCTCTGGACGCTCTGGACGCTCTGGATGCTCAGGACGCTCTGGACGCTCTGGACGCTCTGGATGCTCTGGACGCTCTGGATGCTCTGGATGCTCTGGACGCTCTGGACGTTCTGGATGCTCTGGACGCTCTGGACGCTCTGGATGCTCTGGACGCTCTGGACGCTCTGGATGCGCTGGATGCTCTGGACGCTCTGGATGCGCTGGATGCTCTGGATGCTCTGGATGCGCTGGATGCTCTGGACGCTCTGGACGCTCTGGATGCTCTGGACGCTCTGGACGCTCTGGATGCGCTGGATGCTCTGGATGCTCTGGACGCTCTGGATGCGCTGGATGCTCTGGATGCTCTGGACGCTCTGGATGCTCTGATGCTCTGGATGCTCGTGCACTGCTGGTATTGATCTGAGGAGAATGAATCATCCTGCCAACAGCAACGTCTCAGAGTCCTGGACTCTCCCGGACCGGATCACATCCTGGATCACATCCTGGATCACGTCCTGCTGAAGCCCCTGTTCCCGGTCTGGGACCTGGCAGGCGGCAGGGAAGTCAAGAAATCAGACGAACCAGGGTTCAAGAGGAATCCTGCTGACCTTTACTGACCTTTACTGACCTCCATCTAACCCTGGCCACAGGACCAGGCACAGTCTGGTTCTGCAGAACAAGTTTTGTTCCTAAATCTTGGTAAATCTAAAGACAGAAAAGAAATTGACCACAGTTAATGAGAAATAATGCAATAATGCTTTTTTATTTGATTAAGTATGTTTTTCTATTTGCATATTTGCACTAAATTCTGCTTTTCTTTGAAAATCACAGTTTTTGTTGCGCAATATTTATCATATTTTCCAAAATCCACACAGACCCTCGATGTGAGATGATAATAGACGCACGGCGGTGGGCCGAGGCCTCGAGGCCGATACAGCAAACAGAAACCTCATGCCATCAGCTGTAACCGCCAGAGTGTGGGAACAGACAGAGGAGCAGGAAAACCCGAACACCCGGCTCCTCATTCACTGGAGAGCTGCAGACCGGGTCCACCGCTCTGTGAAAGACCCATCAGGTCCTATCGAGGCTGGTCCTATCAGGATGTTGTGTCTCCACCGTCTGCTCCTCCGCTGGCTCCGCCCTCCAGCTTCATGTCTCACATCTCAATCAATAACTCATTATTGTAAACGCCAGCAGGGCGACGGAGGAGAACATGAGGAGCTGCTTTCATTCGTTCACCAGGAGTATTTGCACTTTTTTCCTCCGGTATCTCCTCAGCGTCTCCTTTCTCCAGCAGAATGTCAGATAAGACGTACGCAGCCGCTCTGCAGGTCGGCCCACCAGCTGGAGGAAGCTGCTATTGCCGCCAACACTCCACAACGTAAAGATAAGATAAGATAAGATAAGACTTTATTGATCCCACGATGGGGAAATTTCACTGTTACAGCAGCCCAAAGAGGAAGTACCACAGTCGCAAATAAACATCAATAAATAGAAAAACAAGAACACAAAGTGCAAAAAAGTTTGCAGGCAAGCATTTCACACATTTTGCAGGCAACCACGTGCGCATCCTTAGCACCCGAAACAGGAGGATGGGGCAATACGTAAAGCATATTCATGGGGCTCCGCTGCACTGCATGATGGGTAACTCCTGTAGACCCACACGGAGAACCGGCCAGAGGAAGCAAACAGGAGGTTTATTCTAGTTAACGGCCAAATCAAATGAAAACACAAAAAGAGAAGGAAGGACGGCTGCATTTCCTCCCACGATCACTTCCTGTTTCCAAAAACAACTTGATCAAAAACCGTCTCACTGTTCTGTTCTGTTCTCACACTAAAGGGTTTTCTCCTGCATCGTTATGAAGTTCACATCAATTTGATGAATTCCAAGATTCAGCAACATATTCATGTTTAAAATCACTGAAACAGAGCAGCGGGGTGACTTCCAGCCCAGGCTGCGATCGTCTCACTGAGCGGTGGAAACACAGGTCGACCAGTTCTGCTGGGAAATGCCGCCCGGGTAGGGATTAAAATCAGCATTTCCATCCTGAAATTTGGAGTTTGATGTCTGACATGACTTTTTTATCATATTTATTTCATTCCATGATATTTCTCTGCCGTTCCACATCGTCTGACATCATTTGTGTCACTTTAAATATGAAGATTTCACTGTTTACTGTTCTCACACTGATGATGATGATGATGAAGATGATGGTGACGATGATGATGAAGCTGATGAGGTGATGAAAGTGATGAAGGTGATGCTGATGGTGATGATGATGAAGATGTCTCATATCAGCTGCAGCAGCAGTGTGTCTCTCACTCTTCCTCTCCTCATGTTTGTACTGAGGGCATTGAGGGAGTTTAACTCGTCACTTCATTAAAGCCTCTTTGTTTCTCTCTGCTTTGTTATGGATCCCCCCCCCCCCTCACCCCCGCCCCGCCGCCCCCCCCTGCCGCGCCGGGATTAGCTTTTTAAGCTAATGAGCGCAAAAGCAGCCACTTTGAAGAGAAGAGGAAGAGCAGCTGGCCTGCAGCGGCCTCGTCGCCTCCGCCATTCAAACACACTCGTGAGTCACACGCCTGGCCGGCTCGCTCAGAGGGCGGGGGGGGGGGGGGGGATGCCGGGGGAGGGGGGGGGGGGTCATGATGCAACACGCTGCTCAGTTTGAGCTCACACACAGCTGAGGCTGCAGAGGCATCATGATGAGGAAGGAGGCGTCGGCCC
Source organism: Salarias fasciatus (assembly GCF_902148845.1). Classification (NCBI taxonomy): domain Eukaryota; kingdom Metazoa; phylum Chordata; class Actinopteri; order Blenniiformes; family Blenniidae; genus Salarias; species Salarias fasciatus. Next base: position 16,833,240 of record NC_043761.1, on the reverse strand, counting down.
TCATCAGCTGACGTCTCCATCTCCAGCAGGCAGCTGCAGTCCATCAGGGGTCTGCTGGGACAGCAGGGTGGGGGACGGAGGATGGACCGAGGTCCTGATGGTCAGGAGACACTCCGGGTCTTCTTCTTCCTCCCGCTCAGCACTCCAGCTCCTCTTCATCCATTTTGCATGCTGTGGTGAACACTTCATCAGGCCGGGGTTTAACCCCGTCCACGCCGGACCACAGTCATCTGGCTTCTCAACAGGAAATAAGTATCTTTGTATAGCTCAAGAGAGACTCCTGGAGTCTGAGTCCACGGTGCAGGGACAAAGCTAAATGCTAACCAGTGCTCACAGTGCCCATTCTCCTCCTGTCAGCCGATGAACCAGCAGGGCCTCCAGCGGAGCTGCTGCCTCCGTTTCCAGGAGAATTCCCTCCCAGGCTGATCGACTACATTCACCATCAGATCGTCTTCAGAAGATGGAGACTGTCTCTGACGGAGACACACATGTCGTCCGTCCCGGCGCGCCGACACAGACGGAGGAGAAGCCTTTCATGTCTGTCCTCCCGCCGGAGGGAAACCGGCTCCGAGGCGCTGTAACCCAGACCCAGAGGACGGCTGTCGTCTTCTGCAGCTCGCCTTGCCTCCTGACTGCTGATTGGCTCGATTTATCGGATCACGTTCTGCGGTTCAAGGTTCCCGCGAAGCATTCTCAAGGTTGGATGATAATATCAGTAAAAGACTGGATTCAGCAGGGCTGCCTCTAGCGGTGGATATGGATCATGATGGGGGGGAGGGGGGGGGGCCCTCAGAGTGGATCCTGAGTCTTTTCCATAGTCCTGAAGGTCTGGAGCTCAATCAGAGGTTCACTTCCTAAAGCTGGCAGAAACCGTCGTGATTGGCTGTCTCCTGTCTCTGGAGAGACCCTGCTGTTGGTCTTTGAAGACGTTTGAGACTCATGTCTCTGGCGGTCCAGAGAGCTCAGGGAACCGGTCCCTGACAGGACCACCTCGGTCCCTCTCAGTCCCCCCATCTGCCCCCTGCTGAGCCGTCCGGGGGACAGAGGAGGCGTCTTCCTCTCCGACGCTCTGCTGACATGAATATAAACCAGACCGAGACTCCGTCTGCACTCCTGCTGTTGATGTATTCATGTTTTCATTCCCTCCTCGGCTGAGGGCTGCTGCAGTAGTAAAGCTGTCTGAGATTCCTGCTGAGGAGACTCAGGTGGGCCAGGCGTCTCCGGGGCTGGGCGTGGCCCTGAAGCCCGTCCTGCTGGAGGTGAAGCGCTGGGCTCATTAATCACCCGGTTCCACTGCACTTCCTGTGGGCCGGCGCTAATTTTAGCCTCTGATTTCGCTCTGCTCCGAGTGTCGAGCATGAGTCTGCATCAGCACCAATTTGTATTCATTTGACTTTTGTCAGTTTCAATAAACCGGGCCGTGGATCCCGTTTTGGGGATTTTGTTTAAGCCGAGCAAACCAAGGGCAGCGTGAGAGGATGAGGAGCTCCGATTCATCCCTTCATCATCTCCATTCATCCTCCTGACGCCTTTTTCACCACATTTAAAACCTGGATGTGAAAACATGAAATGCAGTCAAAGAAACAAAAGAAAAGAGGAGAAAAGAAGACTTTATCAGGACGATCAACTCGTGTGTGTGTGTGTGTGTGAGTCCATACTTCAGAGTGTATAATCAGATTGATTCGTCCCTCATTCGGTGTTTTTTCCGTTGCTTCCACTTCATCGGGAGTCTCTGGCAGTGGCTGATCCATAGAATAATCGATCCCGCAGCGTTTTAACGGCGTCTGGCGGCTGTACGGCAGCCTGCAGCGGGGTGTTCGCTCACAACAACCATCAGATGACAGACACACAGCTTACTTCAGGTTCAGGCACAGTCTTTCTCTCTCTCTCACACTGGAAGCACATGGAAACAACAGGGCGACTAGTGAAGAAGATCAGCCAGGTCCTGATCCGGGTCCTGATCCGGGTCCTGATCCGGGTTCTCTCAGGCTCTGTTTCCAGGGCGACGTTTCAAGCCGCAACTTGGCGTTATTGCGTTTTATTTTCAGAAAACGTCTGAAAAGACCGTAACGGAGAGGGAGTGTTTTCAGTGACTCCAAAATGCAGCGAAAGTTTAGAAATTGAAAGTGTTGAACAGACCCGCCCTGCTTCCTGTTCAGCACCAGGTCTGTTAGGAGCAGCTGAAGCTCAGAGCTTCTTCCTCTTGGTTTTTAACCTCTGGTCTTCCTGAAGTGAGCCTTGGCACCACCTTGTGGCTGCTGCTGGTATCACAGTCCTCAGATTGCGCCTCGTGCCTCCAGGTCTCTGTCAGACCAGACTCCCCAGACGCACAAAGCCTGACGCCGATATCCATCTGCTGCTCCGCCGCCGTTAAAAAGAAGCAAGTAATCCCATTTTCCAAAATGTTAAACTCTGCCGTCTAATCTCCCTTTCAAGTGTGGCTGCTGTAATCTTTGAGCGGAGAGCTGGGGGGCAGCGGGCGGGCGGGGGCGGAGCTACATCCTCTCGTATGTCATCATCTGGCCTGGTTCAGCTTGGCTGCTCCTCTGATTGTCTCTAATTGTTTGGCTGCTGCAGCTCTGAGGCCTGCAGAGGCTGCAGCATGCCGGGGGACGCGCTGCTCATGGATTTCTGTTTGTTTGCATGTGCAGCAGTCTGGAGGGGGGGGGGGGGGGTCTTCTGCAGTGGAAACATTCCCCCTGGGTCTCCATAAAGAAACAGAACCAGAACCTGCATGCACAGAGCTCCTGCTTCATCACAGAGTCTCGATCAGCAGCAGCTCCACTCCATTCAGACTTTGTCAGAGATGAAAAGCGAAGCTGAGCCTGCAGAGCCACAGACAGGGCCGGCTCCAGGCATGGGCGAACTGGGCGGCCGCCTAGGGCGCAGTGTACGGTGGGGGGGGGGGGCCGTGACCATGTCCCGTGCTCGGCACCTCCTGCTCAACAGCTCTCGGCACCGCTGACACGGGGCGCTCATCTCGGGCTCGCCTAGGGCGCCTGAGAAGCCCGGGCCGGCCCTGGCCACAGACCCCCATCAGGGACCGGATCTCCATAATCCAGCTCCGAGTCTGTCCTTGGATGGCAGCAGACTGGAGGGGAGGAGGAAAAGGGGGTCAGGAGGTCAAGTGTTTAATAGCATACACAGCAGAGGAAGCAGCTCCTGGTAATTACTGAGAGAAAACCTGGATCCTCCTGACTGGAACTCCGCCCACACCCAGTCTGACCCCGGTTCTCGCTTCAGCTGTAAGATGATACCGGTATCCAGCATGATGGCCACGGCTCCAGTTAGAAGCGTTCTGGTTTGATTGTTTTGGCTGGAGAAGCTCACTGAACTCACAGGAACAAAGCGAGGTCCTGTGAGCCCCCCCCCCCCCCACCACCCCCCCACCCCCCCCACAGTGACCAGCTCCTAAAATAACTGCTGTTGTTTACATCCAGACCTTCTTCCACTTCGCTTGACATACTTCCAGCTCCATTATGCAACACGCTCCTCCTCTGCGTGGCTAATAGCTGATTATCCTCTGGAAATGGCCTTTTAGTTTCAAAATGCAATCACTCATCCACTTAATAACCATCATTAGGCCCAGAACCCATTAAATAATGACGGTCTGATGTTCCAGCTTCCTTTCCTGCGTGAGGTGAGACAGCCTGCTGCTGGTCAGATGCTTCTCGTCCCATGTCTCCTTCACCACATCACACATGTACACACTCCTCGCTCACACCGCTGTTTGGTTAAACCTAACAAGACAGACCAGCTCTTACTTCCCCGTCAACACCTGAATGTTTCATGGCGTGTCGGAGCCTCTTCCTCTTCCTCTTCCTCTTCCTCCTGCAGTTTGATCCTCAAAGGCTGGAGTCCCTCGTCTTCGTCCTACAGCTGGTCTCCTGCAGAGGCTCTGAAGGAGGAACCTCTGCACAGAAACTCTGGCTCCATTATTCATGCCTGCATCGGCGTCCTGAAGCCCTTTGAAGACGGCCTCGTCCCTCCGCTGTCCTCTGGTGGGACCAGTCGCTCGGTCAGAAACTGTTGAAGGAGACGGAAAATGTTTGCTTGTCTTTGGTCCAGTTATGACTCAAATATCTGATTCCTGAAGAATGTCCACCAGCTGGACATTCTTCGTCTGAAGCTTCCGCTCCTCTCCCTGTAATTAGTCCTCATCCCGGGATGTAGTGGGATTACCTGGCCTCTCTGCTGCAGCTGCTCAGGTGATGCTGCTGAAGACGTGGATGAAGTCGAGGCTTAAGGAGGACGAGCGGCTGCTTCCCTCCTGGACAACCAGGACCCGTCCTGTCATTCTGCCATCTGATAGGATGAACGACTGAATGAAGACGCTGAACTCACTCTGCTCTGCGTCTACACCACGTGGTTCATACATGAGGAGAACATGCAAACTCCTCCTCCTCCAAGCGTCCTGTCCTGATTCCCCCTCGCTGTCTTTCTTCCAGACGGGAGGAAATGAGGCTCCGGGCTAAATCTGAAATGTCTCTGTCACACAGCTTCGGCTTGTTGTTGACATGCGATCCCATCAGCTGTTCTAATTTAACAAACAACAACACAACATCAGGAAGCATTTAGAATCGAGCTGAATCCATCAAGTGACAGAAACTACAGAGACACATGGAGAACGCACAAACTACACACAGAGGCACAACCGGTCCGGTTCTGACTGAAGCTCTGGTGGGTTCTGGTGGGTTCTGATCCAGGAGAGACCCAGAGAGGAGGCGCACTGGAAACAGCCACAAATACGAACGCCATGTCTGATATATCTGACCGACTGTCTCCTTTAAAGCCTCACACACCGGAAAGACACACAGAGCACCACACACACACACCGGAAAGACACACAGAGCACCACACACACAAACCGGAAAGACACACAGAGCACCACACACACCTCCACTCAGAGCAAACACACCAAACAAGACGAGCCCAGATTCATCAGGCTGAAAGACGAACGCAGAGTGACGACAGGCCTGATCAGCAGCAGCACCGAGAAACTAACCAGTTAATCACATACACACAGCAACACACACACAGAGACACACACACAGTCACACACACTCTCCAGCAGAACAATCCTCCCATAATTAATTAAAGTCAGCAGCGGTTTAATCAGCACGAATGAACAAAGACATGAGGAGGCAGAAAATCCAGTAATAAGCTAAAACCACTTCATCAGTCTGGTACATGCACACACACACACACAGACACACACACACACACACACACACACACACACACACACACACACACACACACACACACACACACACGCGCAGTCTCGTATTTCTATCCTTGTGGGGACCGTCCATTGACTCCCATTCATGTCTAGCCCCTAACCCTGACCCTTACCCTAACCCTAACCCACACCACAACACAGCCTAACCCTAAAGAAATGTTTTTGCACTTTTACTTTTTTCAGTAACAACAACATGGTCAAGAAAACACTGTTTCTCCTACTTAGGACCGGAAAAAGGTCCCACAAGGCACGTCGTTCTGCGTTTTGCTATCCTTGTGGGGACATTTGGCCCCGACAAGGATAGAAATACGAGAACACACACACACACACACACACACACACACACACACACACACACACACACACACACACACACTACATAGGTGAAAGTAAGGCGGAACGCACCGGAACGCCGTGCCGGTAAGAAATATCCTGGCCCTGGCTGGTAATTCTATACGTCATTGTCCTGGCCTCTTCTACTGGAACGCCCCGGAACGCCTCTGAAGAGCAACTTTCCCTCATGCATACAAAGCGAGCCCTTTCTTTTTTCAAGCAATTTTACCGAAATAAATGTAAAATTGATGAATACATAAAACTCATCTCCAGACTACATCTTCTGTGACGTGTTGAACAAGGTTAATGCACCTGACGAGCACTGGAGCACTCGCTTACCGTGACAGGTTGCAGCTTGTAGCGGCAGTCTCTCGTTGTAGCGTAACGTTAATCCAATGTCCACTGTTGTGTGTTTTTTGCAGACAACAGGGTCGTCATTTTTGCATTTTTCCATTAATGCAGCGCTCCAGCCGTGTCTCCCACTTCACCAATGCGTCGTCAGACCCGTGCGTAATTGTGCCATTTTTTGCCAGCTGCGATTTTTCTGTCACCTCCTCCACATCTGCAAACCGCTGTCCCTTCAGCTGCTTCTTCAACTTGGGGAACAAGAAAAAGTCACTGGAGGCTTCATCTGGAGAATCAGGCGGATGGGAGAGGAGATTCATCTCATTCTTCTCCAGAAACTGCGTGAGGCGCAGCGCCGTGTCCGCTGGCGCTCTGTGGTGGTGGATCAACCGGCTCCACTCCGCCACGACGCTCTGCTTCCTCCTCACATCCTCACGGAGCGTCTGAGGACTTCCTGTAGTAGTCCTGGTTTACAGTCTGACCTGGAGGGACAGACTCGCTGTGGACGAGACCCTGGACAGCCGAGAAGCAGCTCAGCGTTGTTTTCACGCTGAGCGGACCTGACGCGCCGACATCTGGCCCTTCTCAAACCCCCGGACCACTCATGGACCTGAGTCTTCCCCAGAGCAGCATCCTTGTAGGCTTGCTGCAACAAGCTGAGTGTTTCTGCTGCTGTTTTTCCAGCAAAAAGCAGAATTTAATGTCTGCGCTGCTCTGGCTTCACAGTCAATGTCGCCATTTTGGAAAAAATCGCAGACCTCCTCTGCACTCTGTTGCTATAAATAGCGCCTGACAGGCGTCAGTGTCACTCTGGGAGCTCAGATTTCTCACAGATGTGCACGAGGCTTACCTGCAGCACATCTGACGGCCAGAAGTCGGAACTCATTATTATTATTGTTTTCTGACCAAATTCCGGTTTCTTTTGGGTACCCCCTCGTATGGAAAAAGACACGTGAAGAGATATTCACGGGGTCTGTGACTCTTGAAAACTTAAGATTGTGAACCTCAGCGGCTTTGGTGAGTTAAAACGTTCTTTTTTTCTGGTTTTATTCGCCGTGGTGACGCCACGCTGCAGAGCGGAGCATGGCGCCGCTGAGCCCCTCTTTTTTCCTCACCTTGTTAAGAGTCACATGTTTTATTTTCTTTAATTGATGTGGAAGATGTAAAAAGAGATGTTATGTTACTGTTTTGAGCACATGATGGATCTGATTGTGTAGCAGAAATGTTTGATGTGAGACTGATTTATTTGGTTCATGACCTGTTATGCAGGTCAGGTTTCCCCCCTCCCCCCACCGCTTCCCTTTGCCCACGTGGCTTCATGCAAGCCAGACTAAGGACAAGGATCTTGCCCATGACATGTGGGGAGTGGGCTCACTGGACAACAGAGAAGGCGAGCCACCCAAGAACCTCCAGATTGGAGACCCTGGATGGTGCTGGTGAAACCATCACTACACACCAGGGGCCAGACTGGGGTGAACTGCTGCCAGAGTGGGAGGAGGATCAGAACCTCTTCATCCATCTCCTCTTTCTCTTTTTCAAAGCAGTTTGAGGACTAGAACTGGATTTTTGGTCACATTGGATCGAACAAACTGTTTCTTCTTCTCCCCTTTTGAACTGGAAACCCTTGATTTGATTTAGAGACAATTTGAACTGAATTTGAAGCGATTTCATCTGAATGTGATTTTGATGTTTTATGTTGTGTTTTTCATAATTGTCATGATTGTGATGTGTTGCAATATAATTCATGGTTGATCTAAGAAGATATTTCACCTGTTGAAGAAAAGAAGAGTTAACTCAGAGATAAAGAAACTAAAATAGGAGAAACCTGTTTACCTGAATTAAGGGCGAATCCCAATTCTCTGCTTAATCCTCAATCTTACTCCTCATTCCTCAAAATGCGCGCTCCCGTGAAGTTAAGTGCTGTCCCATTCCTTAACAAGTTGAGGAAAGGAGCGAGACTAAGGAGCGTTATCTCCCTTAATTTTGAGATTCTACGAGACCTACCTTGGAGTTAAGGAGAATCCAGAATGCTTGTTAAATAGTTCGTTTTGCTGTTATTTTGTTAATAAAAAATCTTGTATATTACTTTGGGAGTAATTGTATTAAGTTTCTATCACAGATAATATTTACAAAGGCTGTTAGAAAGAAATCAAGAAAATTCATTTGAATGCATTTATTAACAAGGTCACACATGCAAAATGTTCAACATTTCTAATGCAGGGCGCAGTACTTACAGTTAAAAAGGACGTTGTTATGGATCATTGACCTAATTATTACAAAATTATTGCGGAGAGAGAAAAAAAAAAAAACAACGCTCCACGCGTGTGCGCTCTCTCTCTCTCCTTCGGACGGTCCAAAGAAGCGTCGCGCGAGCCCCTAGCACCCTCCCGACGGTCCGAAACCCCCCCAAAGCTTTTTTCCTGCAGGAAACGCTGCACTTCCAGCTTTCTTCTACTCTCTTGCGCAGTGCTGCCCCCTGTGGTCCAAGGACGTAACTGTCTTTAAGGGTTGTCCCATTTCCAAGTGACTTTACATTCCATAACACTTGTTTTGAGGAGGCACTTAATTTGAGATTGAGGATCAAGGTTGAGGAGTGAGGATTAAGCAGAGAATTGGGATTGGGCCTAAATCTTAGTTTGACCGGTCAAATCAAACTAAAAGATCAGATAATTCATTTCAGTTGAAAAACTAAACCAAGAGAGAGAAAATTATTTTCTTTAAATCCATTTTCATTCATTTTCTTTAAATCCCTGCAGGGTGTTTGTTTATTATTTCATAGCAGTTGTTGTGTTTTTGTGTTCAAACTGTTTGATAAATTGAGATGTTCTTGAACTTGAAGCGTCTGGTCTTCGGTCTCTCTCTGCACTGTTGTTCCACTCTCAGAGCCCAGATCTGGTCCAGCAGCTCTGCTTTTATCCTCATCTATAAGAGTGCTACGTCAGTCAACTCGAGAATCATCAAATTCAAGAACCGAGTCAGACTCGATTCCAGGTCATGTGACCAGAGTCCGACTCCGTTTCCATAGCAACTCTTTGATCCACTCAAATCTGCAGCCAGTTAACTGGGTTTCATTTTAAATGTTTTCGTCGTCCAGTGCAGACATTCAGCCTCTTGCTGTCGACTTTTACCATCCAACCATTAAAACACTGCCTTGCAGTTGCTGAAAGAGCTTTTGGCTTCCACTTCTTGGGGATTTCAACTTTTCCAGGGCGTTTGGCGGAGGACAAGCCAACAGGAAAACCAACCGCTCACTGAGAAATGTAAGAACCCTTGTTTTCAAGTCAATATTTCACATTATTACTGGAAATAAGTAACAAAACCAACGTTTTCTGAATTGGCAGCACTCCACAACAACTTTACTGGCTTTTACTGTTTAATTTTGCTCATATTGTTAGATTTAGCAGATGTGTGTGTGTGAGACAGGTGTATATTGGACATTTGTGAAAGCAACATGTTCTGAACCGATGTCTTTACAGCAGGCGTCCAAGATGAACCAGCTTGGACCCAGTGGGCCTCAAAGAGAGCCTCAGACGTGCCCCCAGCTGGGGTCCCAGGCGCGTAACCGCCGGAAGGCCCACGTGCGGCCGGGGTTTGAGCCGTACTCTCACCCCCGACCGGAGCGCCACCCACGCCCCCTGCAGGAGCTTCCTGCAAGCCTCCAGCAGGAGCCCCACCCAGGCACCCAGCAGGAGCCCCACCGGCTGGGACCCCAGGTACGGAGACAATTTAGTTTCTTTATTATTCAATCAATCATGCAAACATGGAATCGAACTTCCATGGAGTGGCTACACACTTCCTGGCAACACATAAGGCCAAAGCCAGAAACTTCTTTTGAGTTCTTCTCAAATGAGCTTCAGTATTTGTTAAATCCCCGAACAAGCACATGTGAGGACCTGATGGGAGATGTACTCCCAGGAGTCTTGTTCTAATGTCTGAGAAATCGTGCCAGAATGTATTAAGTTTAGTGGAGGACCATGTGCAGTGCAGGAAGGAGCCCTCTTCAAGACCACATCTAAAGCACAGGCTGGATATCTCAGGTTTATATTGATGCAGCTTCTCTGGCGTGATGTAGGCTTGATGGAGAAAGTTATCATTGGTCAGCCTGTATCTGGAATTAATTGTGGTAGTTCAACTTTTTGACATAAGTCAGACCAGAGCTCTGGACGAATTGACATATTCACGTCCGACTCCCATCCCACCTGTTTCAGAGGTGTTTTGGGTGACAAATTATTTTCCAGTCCAACATTTGTACCAACTTCATACCATGGTTTGATGACATGCATTAATACAGGGTTGTCAGTTCTAACAGAAATAGTTTTGGGCGTCCACTTATAAACAAAATCTGCAGGAGCAGTTTCTTTGAGTGCATTCCAATTAAAACCCACGGTGGGATATTTTCCCTCCCAAAAAGAAAAGAAACAAGTCGCATTTGGGCTGCCGAATAATGCTTTTTCAGATTTGGTAATTTAAGACCCAATTTAAAGTCCCAGGTAAGTTTTTCAGCTGAAACCCTTGGAGGTTTACCATTCCATATGAACTGTCTAATATGTTTATTAAGGTTCTTAAAATAACTGAGTGGTAATGGAATCGGTAAGGACTGAAAGAGGTATTGCAGTCTAGGCAATATGTTCATTTTAATACCATTTATCTGGCCAGTCAAGGTAACAGGTAGATTATCCATTTTTTCAGACCCTCTGTTATTTGACTAATTAGTGTCACATAATTAAGATTGTACAGATTCTTTACATTTTTATCCACCATTATTCCAAGGTGTCTTATCCCCTCTGGGGACCATTTAAATGGGCTCCTCTGTTGATATTCCACATAGTCAAAGTCTGAGAGGGGAAGAATTTCACTTTTTTCATAATTCACTTTATATCCTGAAACAAACCCAAAATGATGTAAAACTGATTGTAATTTAGCCAGAGAATTGAACGGGTTTGTTAAATACAGAATAATATCGTCTGCCATAAGATTAACTTCATGTGTCGTCCTACCCACTTTTACCCCCTTTATCTTTGAATCTTGCCTGATCAACTCGGCCAAAGGCTCGATGGCGATAACAAAAAGGCCAGGGGACGAGGGGCCGCCTTGTCGTTCAGGGGGAAAACACTGGAAATCTGTCCGTTAGTAATAATTTTAGCTTGTGGTTTTCTATAAAGTGTATTAATCCAATTAATAAAATAAGAACCAAATCCAAATTTAGATAACACCTTGAATAAATGAGGCCATTCCAGCCTGTCAAAGGCTTTTTCAGCGTCTGGAGTGACGACAGCTATACTGGGCTCAGCACTGGATGCTGCCTCATGAATAATATTAAACAACCTGCATACATTACTGGCAGAGGATCTCTTCTGAATAAAACCCACCTGGTCTGGGTGTGTCAGTTTTGGTAAATATTTACTCAGCCTATTTGCTGGAGCTTTAGAAATCACTTTATAATCAGCATTCAAGGGGAGATCGGTCTATAAGATGAGCACTTTAGGGGATCTATGTTTTTTTTAGGGATCACTGTAATTATAGCCAAAAAAAAGGAGTCAGGAAGGCTTTGTGTTCTGGATGCTAGATTTATTTATCCATAAGAAGAGGCACAAGCAAATCCTTAAACTGCTTATAAAATTCAGGAGGAAACCCATCTTCCCCTGGTGATTTATTGGATTGTAAAGAAGATAAAGCCTCCTGGATTTCTTTTGAAGTAAATGGGAGATCCAGATCCCTCTTGTCCCAGATTAGATAAAAATGTATCTACTGCAGACAGATCTTCCGCTGATTCTGATTTATATAGATTAACATAAAAGTTTTTGAAGGTTTCATTTATTTCTTTTGGATTTTGGGTCATACATCCACATTCATTTTCAATTTGATTCATTGTTTTTAAACTTTCCTCCCTTTTTAACTGCAGAGAGGACTTTTTGAGCTTTTTCCCCCGATTCATAGTGCCTTTGTTTTGTTCTCAAAATATTCTTCTTAGCTCTTTAAGTATTTAATGAATTATGCTTAAGTTTTTTATTGACCAATAAATTGTAAGTCTTTTTATCTTTATGATGTTGAAAATTTTTCTGCAGGCTCAGAATTTTACTCTCTAAAATTTCCAATTCTGCTGTATAAGATTTTTTAAGTCTATTTGTATAGGAAATGATCTTTCCTCTTAAATAAGCTTTTAATGTATCCCATAATATGAAACTATTGGGGTTTCACAAAATAGTTTGATTTGTTCCCTGATAAAAGTACAGAAGTCAGTTTTCTCTTGGAGGGTTGGATTCAAACGCCTCCTGTATAAAGTTGGTCCTTTTTCTGGCATTTCTATAGACAGAGTAAGGGGGGATGATCAGAGAGAATCCTGGGTAAATATTCGGACTCTAATGCTCTGGAACTCAACCGTGTTGCGCTCAGATCCGGAGAAAACTTCACCACGCTTCCATTGTGGATGATCGGCCCTTTTTCTCTGGAGATCTTAGCGGCTGTTCGGAGAATCCTCTCCCGATGCTGATACTTGAGCAGGCGGATGAGAATGGGTCTGGGCCGTTTCTCTGCCGGGGAGCGGAGGGTCGGGGACCGGTGCGCCCGTTCGATAATCAGCGGCTCGGGAAAGTGCTCTTTTCCCAGCACTGGGAATCCAGTCTGTGAAGAACTGCACCGGATCCGTTCCCTCTCCGCCCTCCTGCAGGTTAACAATTCCCGAGAGGAAAAGTGATCAACAGTCGAGCTTTGAGTCTTGTTACGAGATCTCAAGTCCATATTTCACCTGTCAGGTGACGTTGGAAGTAGAGCGGGTGTTATTTATAAGTTAAAATCGAGTTTTTCTCAGGAGCTCCTGAGCAGGCGTCTTCTAGCTCAGCTGCATCACGCGACCCCCATTCATCTCCATTATTAACCATCACGGAAGAACAGGAAATTTTGGAAAAACAAATTTCCGAGGACTTGGACGTATAATGAAACTTTTTCCTAATCAATGCTGAACATGTTTTTATTCTGGTCTAAACCATTCAATCTGGGGACAAAAAATGATTTAAGATATTTGGTGATTTAAAAAAAGTAGCTTGTTTGTCACAGACTGCTGTAACTTATTTCTATACTTATATATATATATATACATATACATGAATAAGCTAAATTATTATCAAATGCGGGAGTAAATTATAAGGGTTTGATCTTTAATGAGACCATGAGCTTTACAGATGGAACTAAGTTCCTCTCAGAGTCTGCAGGGAGACCTCTGGGTTCCATAGTGAGTAAGATGAAAATTGTGCCTGACCTGTTTCGGTATTTACAAAATTATTTAATTCTAAGGTTAGTTCAATTTTGTTTTATGTGGCAGGTGTGTGGGCTTTAAGGAAAGTGTTTTTATAATGTGCTTCAGAATAGTTCAATCCGGATTTTCCTTGGTTTGCATAAGTTCAGTACTAAACCAGCTCTGGAGGGGGATCTGGGATGGGATCCATGCATTGTGAAGCAGAAAGTGGAAATGGAGCGTCTGTGGAACCGCCTGACTCAGCTGCCAGAGCACAGACTGACCAAGAAGGTCTTTAGGTGGGACTGTTCAAACCAGTATCCTTGGGCTAAAGAAATGGCAACAACATTTTCAGACTGTGATTTAAACTAAGTTTATAGAAACAAATTGCTTTGCAATCTAAAATTATTAAATGAAAAGTTGTTGGTTGGCTTTAAAGAAAAGTGGAAATATGATCTATGTAGAAAAACTAAATTAAGGCTTTATATTCAATTGAAGGATGAATACAAAACAGAATCATATATTCTTTTAAATCTAAGTAGAAACAAAGGTCCCTCTGTGCCCAGTTTAGAACTGGGACTTTGCCTCTGGCGGTGGAGGGGGGCAGGTTCAGAGGCCGTCCTGAGGAGGACAGACGATGGACACTGTGTGATTGAAGTGTGGTGGAGGATGAGTTTCATTTTGTTCTGTATTGTCCATTTTATTCTGATTTACAGGAGATTTTGTTCAGACAGGTGCAACATAAGAACCCAGATATATTCTGGTTTTCAAATTATAAAATGTTGAGTCAGTTTTTTGAAAAGCACGTTTTGCTTTAATTTTATTTTATGTTATGATGGACTGTACAGTTTCTGTGAATTTATGTCGGCAGCCATCTCAATATTGTTTTGTGAAATGTGTCTTTCACAGCCCATGAGGGCTGGGCGCTTATGTGCAAGACACTATAATCAAATCAAATCATCATAAGAAAATAATATCAAACTACGTATGTTCCCCTCATCTGTACTGTACCATTTAAACTTTCTAAGAGTCCTCACACTCCGTGCTGCGTGCGCACGGGGGGGGGGGGGGGTGCTCTGAAAGAACGAAGCCGATGCCGATATGAATGAATGAAAAAAATTTAGTGGGGTTGCCACTTAAATTATTTACTTCTCAGATCTATTCGATTGAGCTTTTATTTTTTTATTGCACCTTTATGTTTTTTGGTCTGAACTCTCTTTCTTGTTTGCAAAACCGTTTTTGATTTATTGAATAATAAAGACAAAATTATCTCCATACCCAGGCACATTCCTGGCGAGAGCCCCGCATGCGCCCGGGGTACGAGCTCTACAGACACCCCCAGCAGAAGCTCCACCCAGGGCCCCAGCAGGAGCCCCACCCAGGGCCCCGGCAGAAGCCCCACCCAGAGCCCCAGCAGGAGCCCCACCCAGGGCCCCAGCAGGAGCCCCACCCAGGGCCCCGGCAGAAGCCCCACCCAGAGCCCCAGCAGGAGCCCCACCCAGGGCCCCGGCTGAAAAACAATATGTGCCCGAAGCTGGAGCTCAACCCACGTTCCCGGCGAGAGCCCCGCATACGCCCAGGGTTTGAGCCCTACATCTGCCCCCACCAAAAGCTCCATCCAGGCCGACAGCATGAGCCCAAACCAGATCCCCAGCAGAAGAAACACATTCGTCCTGAGCTGGGGCCCCACTCACATTCCTGGCGAGAGCTCCGCATTCGCCCAGGGTTTAAGCCCTACATGTGCCCCCACCAGAAGCCCCACCCAGACCCACAGCAGTAACCTCACCCAGGCCCCCAGCAGCAGCCCCCCTCAGCCCCCAGCAGCAGTCCCCCTCAGCCCCCAGCAGCAGCCCCCCTCAGCCCCCAGCAGCAGTCCCCCTCAGGCCCCTCCTCAGGTCAACAGCAGCATCCCCCTCAGGCCCCCAGCAGCAGCCCTCCTCCGGCCCCTCAGGCCCCCACCAGCAGCCCACCTCAGGTCCTCCTCAGGCCCCCAGCAGCAGCCCTCCTCCGGCCCCTATCAGGCCCCCACCAGTAGCCCACCTCAGGTCTTCCTCAGGCCCCCCTCAGGCCCCTCAGGCCCCACGCAGCAGACCACCTCAGGCCCCCCTCAGGCCCCCAGCAGCAGCCCTCCTCCGGCCCCCCTCAGGCCCCCAGCAGCAGCCCTCCTCAAGGCCCCCGTCAGGCCAACAGCAGCAGCAAACCTCAGGCCCCCAGCAGCAGCCCTCCTACGGCCCCCCTCAGGCCAACAGCAACAGCCCCCCTCAGGCCCCCAGTAGCAGACCACCTCAGGCCCCCCTCAGGCCAACAGCAGCAGCCCCCCTCAGGCCCCCAGTAGCAGACCACCTCAGGCCCCCCTCAGGCCCCCAGCAGCAGCCCTCCTCAAGGCCCCCGTCAGGCCAACAGCAGCAGCAAACCTCAGGCCCCCAGCAGCAGCCCTCCTACGGCCCCCCTCAGGCCTCCCTCAGGCCCCCAGCAGCAGCCCCCCTCCGGCCCCCCTCAGGCCAACAGCACCAGCCCCCCTCAGGCCCCCAGTAGCAGCCCACCTCAGGTCCTCCTCAGGCCCCCAGCAGCAGCCCACATCAGGTCCTCCTCAGGACCCCTCAGGCCCCCAGCAGCAGCCCTCCTCCGGCCCCCCTCAGGCCAACAGCAACAGCCCTCCTCCGGCCCCCCTCAGGCCAACAGCAGCAGCCCCCCTCAGGCCCCTCAGGCCCCCAGCAGCAGCCCTCCTCCGGCCCCCCTCAGGCCACCAGCAGCAGCCCACCTCAGGTCCTCCTCAGGCCCCCAGCAGCAGCCCACCTCAGGTCCTCCTCAGGCCCCCCTCAGGCCCCCAGCAACAGCCCTCCTCTGTCCCCCCTCAGGCCAACAGCAGCAGCCCCCCTCAGGCCCCCAGCAGCAGCCCACCTCAGGTCCTCCTCAGGACCCCTCAGGCCCCCAGCAGCAGCCCTCCTCCGGCCCCCCTCAGGCCAACAGCAGCAGCCCTCCTCCGGCCCCCCTCAGGCCAACAGCAGCAGCCCACCTCAGGTCCTCCTCAGGCCTCCCTCAGGCCCCCCTCAGGCCCCCAGCAGCAGCTCCCCTCCGGCCCCCCTCAGGCCAACAGCAGTAGCCCCCCTCAGGCCCCTCAGGCCCCCACCAGCAGCCCACCTCAGGCCCCCCTCAGGCCCCCAGCAGCAGCCCAACTCAGGTCCTCCTCAGGCCCCCCTCAGGCCCCTGAGGCCCCCAGCAGCAGTCCCCCTCAGCCCCCAGCAGCAGTCCCCCTCAGCCCGCAGCAGCAGCCCCCCTCAGCCCCCAGCAGCAGGCCCCCTCAGGCCAACAGCAACAGCCCTCCTCCGGCCCCCCTCAGGCCAACAGCAGCAGCCCCCCTCAGGCCCCCAGCAGCAGCCCACCTCAGGTCCTCCTCAGGACCCCTCAGGCCCCCAGCAGCAGCCCTCCTCCGGCCCCCCATCAGGCCAACAGCAGCAGCCCACCTCAGGTCCTCCTCAGGCCTCCCTCAGGCCCCCCTCAGGCCCCCAGCAGCAGCCCCCCTCCGGCTCCCCTCAGGTCAACAGCAGCAGCCCCCCTCAGGCCCCTCAGGCCCCCACCAGCAGCCCACCTCAGGCCCCCCTCAGGCCACCACCAGGCCCCCAGCAGCAGCCCCCCTCCGGCTCCCCTCAGGCCAACAGCAGCAGCCCCCCTCAGGCCCCTCAGGCCCCCACCAGCAGCCCACCTCAGGCCCCCCTCAGGCCCCCAGCAGCAGCCCACCTCAGGTCCTCCTCAGGCCCCCCTCAGGCCCCTCAGGCACCCAGCAACAGCCCTCCTCCGGCCCCCCTCAGGCCAACAGCAGCAGCCCTCCTCCGGCCCCTCAGGCCCCCAGCAGCAGCCCACCTCAGGTCCTCCTCAGGCCCCCCTCAGGCCAACAGCAGCAGCCCTCCTCCGGCCCCCCTCAGGCCAACAGCAGCAGCCCCCCTCAGGCCCCTCAGGCCCCCAGCAGCAGCCCTCCTCCGGCCCCCCTCAGGCCACCAGCAGCAGCCCTCCTCCGGCCGCTCTCAGGCCCCCAGCAGCAGCCCTCCTCTGGCCCCCCTCAGGCCCCTCAGGCCCCCAGCAGCAGCCCTCCTCCGGCCCCCCTCAGGCCAACAGCAGCAGCCCACCTCAGGCCCCCAGAACACAGCCCACCTCAGGTCCTCCTCTGGCCCCTCAGGCCCCCAGCAGCAGCCCTCCTCCGGGGCCCCTCAGGCCAACAGCAGCAGCCCTCCTCAGGCCCCCCTCAGGCCCGTCAGGCCCCCAGCAGCAGTCCTCTTCCGGCCCCCCTCAGGCCAACAGCAGCAGCCCCGATCAGGCCAACAGCAGCAGCCCTCCTCAGGCCCTCCTCCGGCCCCCCTCAGGCCAATAGCAGCAGCCCCCCTCAGGCCCCTCAGGCCCCCACCAGCAGCCCACCTCAGGCCCCCCTCAGGCCCCCAGCAGCAGCCCACCTCAGGTCCTCCTCAGGCCCCCCTCAGGCCCCTGAGGCCCCCAGCAGCAGCCCCCCTCCGGCCCCCCTCAGGCCAACAGCAGCCGCCCTCCTCCGGCCCCCCTCAGGCCCCCAGCAGCAGGCCTCCTCAGGCCCCCCTAAGGCCCCTCAGGCCCCCAGCAGCAGCCCTTCTCCGGCCCCCCTCAGGCCCCCAACAGCAGCCCACCTCAGGCCCCCATCAGGCCCCAACCAGCAGCTCACCTCAGGCCCCCCTCAGGCCCCCACCAGCAGCCCACCTCAGGTCCTCCTCAGGCCCCCCTCAGGCCCCTCAGGCCCCCAGCAGCAGCCCCCCTCCGGCCCCCTTCAGGCCAACAGCAGCAGCCCCCCTCAGGCCCCCACCAGCAGCCCACCTCAGGCCCCCCTCAGGCCCCCAGCAGCAGCCCACCTCAGGTCCTCCTCAGGCCCCCCCCAGGCCCCTCAGGCCCCCAGCAGCAGCCCACCTCAGGTCCTCCTCAGGCCTCCCTCAGGCCCCCCTCAGGCCCCCAGCAGCAGCCCCCCTCTGTAAATACTTTTTAATTTACTGATATTTTCATTATGAAAATGCAAAAAAAATAAACTAAAAAAAAAACAAAAAAAAACAAATGTTGAAGAATCTGTCTTTGAAAAGTGCAGTTTACATGTTCACATGATGGAAGAGGAGTCTGAAGAACCTATTCAGCCCTACACCTCAAGTTCTTATGCACTGTTGTCAGCAAGTCTGTGTGGTTGTTTTGAAAATTGGGGGGGGGGGGGGGGGGGGGGGGGGGGGGGGGGGGGGCCTACGTTGACTGTCTCCAACTTTACCTCAAACCCAATGGTAACTAACTCTATTAGAATCTGGATTCAAATTAGAAAAAACCTGGGCCTCCACAGGACCTCAGACCTTTCTCCTGTTGCAAATAATCCCCTATTTCTGCCCTCTTGCACTGATTTAACCTTCCAGATCTGGTCTGAAAAAGGGATAACTAAATTTAAGGACCTTTACAACCAAGGGACCTTCATGTCTTTTTTTAGAGCTCTCAGAGAAATTTGATTTGCCCAAGTCTCACCTATTTGTTTTTTTTTTTCAGATCAGACATTTCATTCAGAATCAGAACCCCAAATTCCCTCGTCACCCTCCAGAAACTCTAGTTGACTCACTGTTAAAGTCCGAGTTAAGCAAAATCAGCCATTTTCTTCTAAACACCTTAAATAAGTCATAAATGTGTTTCTTTACAACATATAAAAGCAATTCATCCATTAATGATTTAATTTTGGAGGTAGACTTCACAGACTTTTTTCAGCGCTTCTGTGTTCAGGATTTAATGGGCGGGTCAGAAATCAGGGCCGCGTTACGTAACGGGGCCCTCATTGACATAAACCCGCCCACCGGATGCTGAGCGATATAAATACATCTAGTGCATTAGCATCGGTGGTTTTCCCGCTAGCTTTCGAGTCTCGGATAGCATCTCGTACGACAGTTTGCAGCTAGCTAACCAGTCAGCCAGCCAGCTAACCAGGCATGTCACCTCCATATCGCTCCTGCATCTTTCCTGCGTGCCACAGTGTGCAGGGTAACGATGCCATTAGCTAAATAAACCTGCGGGTTGCCCTCGTCCCTGGGGGGGTCGGCTCACCCTGGGCCCGCCACCGCATCACGAGGCGCGGCCGGGTCCGGAAGGCCTCCTTGCCGGGGGTCGTGGGAGTTCCTCCGTGGGGCGGTGTCCGACGCTGCCGCGGAAAGCGGGTCGGTTTCGGAGGGGCTTGGGTCGGCGGTCGGCGGCGGCGACTCTGGACGCGCGCCGGGCCCTTCCCGCGGATCTCCCCAGCTGCGGACCCGCGGGTGGGGGAGCCGCGGGTCGACTCGGCTGGCGCCCAGCAGCTGGCTGAGAACTGGTGCGGACCGGGGGAATCCCACTGTTTAATTAAAACTAATAAATTACTATTCTGATGGAGACTGTGAGGAACGAGGCTGAGCTCCTCAGCATCTGACTCAGTCAGTTTCTGGCTCTGATGGCTTAAATTGGTAGGACTGGGTCCGTCTGAGGCTGGGAGCGCGAGCCTCCATTGTCAGTTACATGGAGGCGGCTCCCCTCCCGCTGTGGGCGTGGCTCCAGCGCTTCCAGCTGACACGCCCCCAGCGTTTCACAGCAGAGAGAAGAGCTTGTTTTTCCATGATTTTGAGACTTTATTTTATATACTTAGCAACTTTTTTAATCATTCAAATTTGGCTCAGTGGTTAATGACACATGTTTATGCAGTGTGACAAACTCATTACACAAATTTATTTCTGCTTAAAGCTCGTGTCCGGAATTTCCGTTCGTTTCCAATGTATGTATCATTTTTTAACAGAGCTTAAATGTGTCAGTCTGGTTCGATACTTTACTATAATATTAGCATAAAGCAATATAAAAATTTATTTATGAGCCCCGCCTTCGTCTCATAGACCCCCATGTTATCCGAAAAAGCGCCGGTCAGCGTCAGCAAATAGATTTCGAGCTTCCGCCTTGTCGTGCCGTCAATCAACATGTGGAGCAGCCAGAGAGCACGGCCGCTCGCCCAGCAGAGGAGAGTTAGCTCTGCAGCAGATATATCCACTGTCTGCTGAACATCCACCGGAAACAGCTCAACATGGAGGATGCTGTAGGACTCAGAGGCTCTCATTTTCACCCGACAGATAATGCGCGTGCACAATTACAGGGGCGTGGCTTGGTCGCTCATGAAAGCAGAGGGAGGGTGGAACCTCGAGACGTTGGATTAAAAAAAACTCTCTCTTTCAAAACTCCAGACACCAGCTTTAACTCGGACTTTAACTTTCGATCCTGAAAAAAAAAAAAAACTAGTTTCCAGCATTTATAACCTCCTCAGTTCTACTTCTGACAGTCCAACTTCTGGCCCCAAGGCCTCGTGGGAGCAGGAGCTTGGAATTACACTGCCTGAGGATTATTGGCAGCAAGTTTTACGGTTGGTTCACTCTTCGTCAATCTGTGCTAGGCGTGGCCTTTTACAGTGTAAAGTTGCGCACAAAACTCACTACACTAATTTAAGACTATCTCGGATTTACCCCAATGTAACTGATTCTTGCAATAGGTGTAAATAATCTCCAGCTGACCATTCCCACATGTTCTGGTCCTGTCCAAGGCTCGCCACATTCTGGTCTGAAATCTTCAGAATTCTCAGGGCAGCATACAACATTACTATCTCCCCTGAACCTCTCTTGGCTTCGTTTGGAACCCCTCTGGAGCCTCTGACTTCTAAAGTTATACAAACTGTTCTCGCCTTTACCACCCTACCAGCTGGGCGACTCATACTCCTCAACTGGAAAAACCCTCACCCCCCCCCGTGTCATGGCAGATGGATGAAGGAGGTGTCAGGTTCTTTTCCTTAAAGAAAATTAGGACATGAAAACAGAATGAAACAGGCAGAAATCGAAGATACTTGCAAGGAGAGGAGAATCCGTTCGCTCAAGAGCTCACTTCATTTCACTCTGCCTGAGCTCAGTTTTCTCTCAGCTTTTATTCACAAACTCAGGGTGGGGCTTACAAGTGTTTGGGATAACAGTGGTTTCAACATCCTGCTTGTTAAGAAACAATGCAACAGATGCATCAGTGGCAACAGGAAAAGGGTAACACACACTCTGTCAGTACAGATAAGATGCTCTCAGTCAGCATTCTGGAGAATGCAGGTAAGTCCCTCATCCTGCTGAGTCCACTTTAGCTTCATGTGCAGTTCAAGACAACGTTTAACAGTGAGTGCAGTTAGCAATGATAATCAAACAGAATATTTCCAACAGGAGGAGCTACTGTCCATTTTCTCTTCAAGGTTCCCCAAATTTGTTTGAGAAGACTTGGAGACCTCTCTTAAAATACTCTGAATCATTGACATCCATGCCTGATCGTGATGACTGAGCCCTCCCTTCATTTTATGTTTTATTGATTTATTTTAGGACTTATTTATTTTTGATTAATTAATTTGATTGTTTTTAATGTCATTTAGCTGTTTTTTGTTGTTTTTCTTTTGTTTTTGTATTTGTTGTGTATTCTGTGTTGTTTGCATTGGGACAATACACATTCATTGAGAACCTCTCTCCTTTGGGGTGGGGCAGGGGGCGGGTGGATGTTTAAAAATATTAGAAAAAATGATATTCTGGAAGTTCTGTCCATCACACTGTATCATATGTTGTATTGAAATTGCTTCCAATAAAGATAGTTAATAATAAAAAAATAAGTACTCTGTACTGATCATCCTGCCCCCAGCCAGGGACGGGATTATGGTTTTTTTTTGTAAGACATTCCGTAAGTCACGCAGAATTGTGCCTCATACTTACCTTTATTAAGCCAAATTGTGTGTTGAAGGGAACTGTACTTTGTTTTGCGTGTTTTCAGCGCCTTAAGACGGCCCAGGGGGCAGAAACGTTGGGCGGCAAAACACGCGATTTAACTTTCACTTTCATTTTTGCCATATTTGCGCTCCTTGTTCCAATTTGTGCCTTAAACCAGCCTTTTCCCGTGATTTTTCTGATAACTGGGGCCTGGTTCAATATGGCAAATGATGAGGAATGGACCGTGTTTCACTGCTGAAAGCAGTGTGTGCTTTTTTGACGCTCAGCCGGAGCGCGGTGTGGAAAGTTTGCTGGCGTTTCTGGAAGCAGTGCGTTAACGTGGCCAGCCCGAAAAGAAATAATATATATTTAAAGAAGTAACAAACTTTTTGGGAAAATGTAAGGAGTAGAAAGTACCAATATTTAGATTCAAAATGTAGGGAGTAAAAGTAAAAAGTTGTCAGAAAAATAAATACTTCTAAAAGTAAAAAGTACCTGAAAATTTTACTTAAGTACAGTAAGTATTTGTACTTCGTTACTTGCCATCACTGGTCATGGATGCACAATTTAAACAGATCAGCACCATGGGACAGTGACAGCTGAAAATACCTTCATGCCAAACAATCAGTCCTGGTCCAGGCCGATCAACCAGGAAGGCAAAACACAGTCAGTGGTCACGATGTGTCCAATCAAGCTAATCTAAGAAAAGAAAGAAAAACCATTAAAACCAGCAAAACATTGAACACAACAACAAAACACTGAACATCTGGTCGTTCTCAAAGTCAGTCATCAATGTCAGTGTTAGTTTGTCAGTAAGTTAGTTTGTCAGTCTTCACTAGGGATGGCTCGATACCACTTTTTCACATCCAATACCGATATCGATACTGCAGCCTTGGGGATTAGCCGATACGATTCGATACCGATATGATTCTTTTTGTCATTTTCAAAGTTGTTAAAAATACATGGATGTAATTTGCTTAATACTGACATCTAAAAATACCACGTTCAGAAACCGGAATTTGGTTGTAACTTTTTATTTCTTACATTTCAAAATAAAACACCACCGTCACCTTCAAAATAATCTCCATTTGCATTAATGCAGCGCTCCAGCCGCTTCTGCCAGACCTAGAAAAGACGTCTCTTCTTTTAGTCTGTAGTGGCAGATTAGACAACAGTTCAGGTCTTCCCAAAGACCAGACCTTCTCCTCCAGACCTTCTCCTCCAGACCTTCTCCTCCAGACCTTCTCTTCCAGAATGTGTCCAAGGAACGTCACTTTCAGCTGCAGCTGGGCTCAGGAAGCTCGGCGGCCTCCCCCAGGAAGACGGTTCAGGAGTAGAACAGTGTCAGGCTCTTCAAGCTTCCTTCAACCTTTTAGTCTGAAAACATCATCCTCATACTGTATCAGAGTTCCACCTGACAGGTCCAGATCCAGACCCCCCCACTGCCGACACATAAACTCCCAGACCAGAGACAAAGTCCTGGGCCAAATGTGAAGCATGATTCACCCTTTCAGGTGAATGCAGGTAAATATTGCCTTTCAGGATCCAATCTGAGTTAAAATAATGCAGCAGACAGGTCAGACAGGTCAACGACTGGACAGCAGCATGAGTCAGAGGTCCAAAAGACAAAATTATTTCAAAATCAGCAGATTTTGAAGTAGCACATAGTACAGTTCAGTTGATTTCTATAAAATCTTGGAAAAATGTCCACCCATCAGGTCCTCCTCATCTTGGTGTAAAAGGAGTTGGTACTAAACATCACTGAATCATTCACTGACTTCATGAGACATTCAATACCTCCCATGACTTCTGGACAAACATTCCATTTTCTATCTGTAGCAGTTAGACATTCAGCGCCAGTGTGATTCTTCGAGGTTTAGCCGATGCTAAATCTGAGTAATCTCTTTGTCGGTAGCCCACAAATACTCCAACTAAATCAAATAAAGGTGCAAATGTAATTCATTTCAGTAGATTTCAAAGTTCAGAATATAGATTCATAGAGAGTAACAAATTCTTGCAGCACAGTCATGTAAAAACACTGTCGTGCTGCTTTTGGTGTGTCGAAGGGGAAGGTCGAGATAAACCCGTCACCTCTGTCTCCCCCTCCACTCAGTTTGAAAACCCGGAATGTGACCTCCAAGCAGAGTTGGGGTCCGTTACTCAAAAAAGCAAAGAGTTACCCGTTACCATAGGTGAAAGTAAGGCGGAACTCACCGGAACGCCGTACCGGTAAGAAATATCCTGGCCTCTTCTACTGGAACGCCCCGGAACGCCTCTGAAAAGCAACTTTCACTCATGCATACAAAGCGAGCCCTTTCTTTTTTCAAGCAAATTTTACCGAAATAAGTGTAAAATTGATGAATACATAAAACTCATCTCCAGACTACATCTTCTGTGACCTGTTGAACAAGGTTAATGCGCCTGACGAGCACTGGAGCACTCGCTTACCGTGACAGGTTGCAGCTTGTAGCGGCAGTCTCTCGCTGCAGCGTAACGTTAATCCAATGTCCACTGTTGTGTGTTTTTTGCAGACAACAGGGTCGTCATTTTTGCAAAATAAACAAAATATAAATCCACAAGTAATAAATTGTGAGGGTTCACGCGTCGTAAAATATTCTCCATCTCTCTGTCATGCAGCAGCATCACTGCTTCTCCAAACAAGCACAGTGGAAGTGAGGTAAACTCAGTGCGTTCTTTTCATTGGATGGCTGGTTGCCTCGGTGATGTAAGGACACTCCCCCCGTCCCCGTCTCAAGAGACAACCAGGACAGGTCAAAAATGCAAAGAAAAATTAAAAAAAACATTTAACTAAAAACAACATATTATGTGTGTGTGTGTATATATATATATATATATATATATATATATATATATGTATATATATATATATATATATATATATATATATATATGTGTGTGTGTGTGTCAAGAAAGTACTTTCCCATGCCATGTTTTTGTTGTGCCCAGTCAGTTAACAAAAGGCTGAGCTGATTTGAATCACCTGAACAAACAGTTCTGGGCCCAGGTGATCACAATCAGCCCAGCTCTTCGAGAACTGACTGGGTACATGGAAAACATGGCATGGGAAAGTACTTTCTTGACACCTCTGTATATATATATATATTGTGGCGGCGGCAGGCGCTGCTGGGGCCCGCCATACTGTTTGGTGCCGCAAGGCATCATGGGAGGGGATTGTTCGGGCCATTTCAAGATGTATTTTGTGTTAAAATGTGTTAAAATGTACTTCGTTTTGTTATAGGTGTGTTAAGTTATTGTTTTTCTATGTGTTGATGCCTTTTTTTCCGGTCTTTTTATGTTAAGTTTCATTTCCATTATGTTGGACCAACAGTGAGAAGGGTTGGTGTGAGAGTGAGGTGGCCTCTGTGCCGGCATTGTTTGGTGTGAGCAGCATGCGCCCAGGATATATTAGTTGTAACAACAATAAAAGCTTTGGTTGAGCTGAGGGGCAGCAGTCCTTGTTGATCGTTGGCTCCGTCGTGAAGAGGTCACTGCCACCGTCAGAACATGTCCATCCATCCATCTTCAACCGCTTATCTGGGGCTGGGTTGCGGGGGCAGCAGTCTCAACAGAGATGCCCAGACTTCCCTGTCCCCAGACACTTCCTCCAGCTCTTCCGGGAGGATCCCAAGGCGTTCCCAGGCCAGCCGAGAGACATAGTCTCTCCAGCGTGTCCTGGGTCTTCCCCGGGGTCTCCTCCCAGTGGGACATGCCCGGAAAACCTCCCCAGGGAGGCGTCCAGGAGGCATCCTAAACAGATGCCCGAGCCACCTCAGCTGGTTCCTCTCGATGTGGAGGAGAAGCGGCTCTACTCCGAGCTCCTCCCTGGTGACTGAGCTCTTCACCCTATCTCTAAGGGAGCGCCCAGCCACCCTACGGAGGAAGCTCATTTCGGCCGCTTGTATCCGGGATCTTGTCCTTTCGGTCATGACCCAAAGCTCATGACCATAGGTGAGGGTGGGAACGTAGATTGACCGGTAAATCGAGAGCTTCGCCTTTCGGCTCAGCTCCCTCTTCACCACAACGGACCGATACAACGACTGCATCACTGCAGACGCTGCACCGATCCGCCTGTCAATCTCACGCTCCATCCGTCCCTCACTCGTGAACAAGACCCCAAGATACTTAAACTCCTCCACCTGGGCTAGGGTCTCTCCACCTACCTGGAGAGGGCAAGCCACCTTGTTCCGGTTGAGGACCATGGCCTCGGATTTGGAGGTGCTGATCCTCATTCCTGTCGCTTCACACTCGGCTGCGAACCAACCCAGTGCATGCTGTAGGTCCTGGTTCGATGAAGCCAACAGGACAACATCATCTGCAAAAAGCAGAGATGAAATCCTGTGGTCCCCGAACCGGACCCCCTCCGGCCCCTGGCTGCACCTAGAAATTCTGTCCATAAAAATGATGAACAGAACCGGTGACAAAGGGCAGCCCTGCCGGAGTCCAACATGCACCGGGAACAGGTCCGACTTACTGCCGGCAATGCGGACCAGACTCCTACTCCGGTCATACAGAGAACGGACGGCCCTTAACAGGGGGCCCCGGACTCCGTATTCCCGGAGCACCCCCCACAAGACACCACGAGGGACGCGGTCGAACGCCTTCTCCATGTCCACAAAACACATGTGGACTGGTTGGGCAAACTCCCACGACCCCTCGAGCACCCTATGGAGGGTGTAGAGCTGGTCCACTGTTCCACGACCAGGATGAAAACCGCATTGTTCCTCCTGAATCCGAGGTTCGACTATCGGTCGGATCCTCCTCTCCAGCACCCTGGAATAGACTTTCCCGGGGAGGCTGAGGAGTGTGATCCCCCTATAGTTGGAGCACACCCTCCGGTCCCCCTTTTTAAACAGGGGGACCACCACCCCGGTCTTCCAGTCCAGAGGCACCGTCCCCGACTGCCACGCGATGTTGCAGAGACGTGTCAACCAAGACAGTCCCTGCACATCCAGAGACTTGAGGTACTCAGGGCGAATCTCGTCCACCCCCGGTGCCTTGCCACCGAGGAGCTTACCGACCACCTCGGTGACTTCGGCTTGGGTGATGGACGAGTCCACCTCTGAGACCTCAGCCTCTGCTTCCTCCACGGAAGACGTGGCGACGGGATTGAGGAGGTCCTCGAAGTATTCCTTCCACCGTCCTATGATATCCCCAGTTGAGGTCAGCAGCTCCACCTCCACTGTAAACAGTGTTGGCGGAGACCTGCTTTCCCCTCCTGAGGCGCCGGACAGTTTGCCAGAATTTCTTCGAGGCCGACCAATAGTCTTCCTCCATGGCCTCTCCGAACTCCTCCCAGATCCGAGTTTTTGCCTCCACAACCACTCGGGCTGCAGTTCGCTTGGCCTGCCGGTACCTGTCAGCTGCTTCTGGAGTCCCGTGAGCCAACATGGCTCGGTAGGACTCCTTCTTCAGCTTGACGGCAGCCCTTACTTCCGGTGTCGGGGGTTGCCGCCACAACAGGCACCAGAGACCTTACGACCACAGCTCCGGACAGCTGCTTCGACAATGGAGGTGGAGAACATGGTCCACTCGGACTCAATGTCTCCAACCTCCCTCGGGACATGAGAAAAGTTCTCCCGGAGGTGGGAGTTGAAATCCCTGCTGACAGAGGGTTCCACCAGACGTTCCCAACAGACCCTCACAATACGTTTGGGTCTGCCAAGTCTGTCCGGTTTTCTCCTCCGCCAGCGAATCCAACTCACCACCAGGTGGTGATCGGTCGACAGCTCTGCTCCTCTCTTCACCCGAGTGTCCAACACACGAGGTCAGAGGTCAGATGACACGACAACAAAGTCGATCATCGACCTCCGACCTAGGGTGTCCTGGTGCCAAGTGCACTTATGGACACCCCAGTGCTCGAACATGGTGTTTGTTATGGACAAACTGTGACTAGCACAGAAGTCCAATAACAGAACACCACTCGGGTTCAGATCAGAGAGGCCATGCGATCCAATCACCCCCTTCCAGGTCTCACTGTCGCTGCCCACGTGGGCGTTGAAGTCCCCCAGTAGAACAATGGAGTCCCCAGTCGGAGCACTGTCCAGCACCCCTCCCAGGGACTCCAAGAAGGCCGGGTACTCTGCTCTGCTGTTCGGCCCATAAGCCGAAACAACAGTGAGGCACCTGTCCCCGACCCGAAGGCGCAGGGATGCGACCCTCACAACATGTATTACATTTAAACATTCAAACAATTAAAAAAAACATTATGCTTTTGAGGATGTCAAAAAAGAGCAGGCTTTATCAATATCTGTCTTGTACCATGCTCGCACACTTTGCGTACAAACTAAAACATTTTTTTGCACAGTTCCTGCAAGAATCTCACCTTACTTTCACCCCTGACACACACACACACACACACACGGACACGGTTCCTGATCTTCTCTGGTTCCGAGCCATCGGACCAGAACTCTTCCTCTGACCTTGACCCGACCTTCACCTCCGCCTGCCCTCCAGCATCGTCTCATGTCTCCTGCAGGAGACGGTGTGTGTGTCCAGAAGGACGAGGCTCTGAACTGGGAGTGTGTGAAAAGGCTCCATAAACTCACATTGTGTGGAGGAAGGTTTCTGATAAACACCAGATCAGTGTTTTACTGTTACATCAGGGAAATGCATGCTGGGTAAGGACAGCTCAGGATCCACTGCATGCTGGGTCAGGACACCGGTTCCTCTGACACTGGGCTGACTGTGAGTCTCAGCAGAACTTCCCATCAGATCAAAACTTCAAGCGTCAACTGCCTGGAAAATGCAGAAAAAGAAGGATGGAACTGATGAAACTATTTAGAAAAGCATCTGAACCTGTGATGAAACATTTACCTTTATAAATTATAACCGAAGCTTCATAAATGCAGCAGAAGACGCAGTTTTTGGAAGTGGAACTGAGGCGTATCAATCCGACCAATCACATCGCTCCGTCTCCCCACTCAGCAGCGTGCCGGGCGATGCTCTGGAGTGAAGGAATGTCTTCATTTCAGAGGGGGAACGCTTCCCGTTGGTCCCACCAAACTTCACATGCATGAAATACTGAGCAGTCACAGAACACTGACTTTTCCCCTGTGGGTTCAAACCAGACCCGACCACCAAGCAGCTTCAGCTCAGAGGCTCCGGCCTTCTGAGCTCCCTGATTGGCTGCAGACGTCCTCACGCCAAACACCAGAGGACACGCCCACCCTTCTCCAGATGGAGAACCGGAGAACCATGGTTCTCTGCTCCTCAGATGCAGCACCAGCCTGTGTGGCGCCCGGTGGGGAGGCGGAGCTTAAACGCCCGTGACAGGAACAACGCCATCAGTGAACGGACATTCAGCTTTCTGACCTCAAGGTTTTACAATTTCACTCTGTTTATTTCAATTAAAAAGAAAGTGCTTGAAACAGTTAATTTGTCTTTTTTTATTTTACACAAAAAAAACTTATAAAAATGTTTTTGCTAAAATAAAAATTGAAAATTGAGATGAAAAAAAGTTGAGTATAAATTGCGAACAGCAGAAGGCTGTAAATCCTGCTGAGTTTCAGACGGACGCTGGCTTAACGTCTGAAGGCTTCACATTCTACCTCCTCTCCATACATGGTTCGCCTGGAGAACAGAGCCATCAGAAAATGATCACAGCTTCAGGAAACCCGACAGGGAAGAGCAGTGTGTTCCTGGAGTCTCAGCTCAGACCTGTCGGCTCAGCAGAAGGCTGCAGGATCAGTGTCTGTAACTCAGACAACTGCAGAAGAAGAAACTCTCATCATCATCATCACCATCATCATCATCATCATCATCATCATCATTGTCATTTTTATTCACATATCAATATAAAACACATTTATGGAGACAAAGTTCATCTACTGACGGAGCGTCCTGCATCTCTACCAGAAACCCTGTCAGGGTGATTGTGTGTGTGTGTGTGTGTGTGTGTGTGTGTGTGTGTGTGTGTGTGTGTGTGTGTGTGTGTGTAATTTTACAGGAGTGAAACGAAACATCCACATCCTGTTGGACCAGTAGAGGTCACTATAGGACAGCAGAAAGCTGCTACAGCACCTCAGGAGAACCTTCATCACTGTTCCACTGTTCCTGGAGAATCCAGGTTGTTGGACTTCAGTTAAACGTTGATTCAACAGACGGAAAAGCGCAGGAGCTCGAAAACGATCCATGGAAGCTGACGATGTGAACTTTAGATTGAAGAAGATCTCAGCGCCTTAGATAAAAGGTGTGTGAAGATGGAAAAGTGTGGAGTTGATTCACAACGCTGCAGCTGACGGTGTGGACTGTCTGTGAAGCGTCTGGACGTACGGAGGTCTGGACATCCAGCAGTCTGACTGGGGGACCACATCTGGTCTCCAGGGGAAGCGCTGTGTTGACCTTTGGGGACTCTAAAGTGGGGGTTGAACCGGGTGTCCTGGCCTGGTGAGGATCCAGATGAGTATCAGATGAAGTGAACCAGCAGTCAGGCTCCCTGATGTGTCCTAACAGCTTCTCCACTGCTCCACCGCGCCGTGGCTCAGATGATGGAGACATATCGGGTTCTGGTTCTCCTGCACCTTCTGTCCGGGGCTGCTGGACGTCTGCTGCTCTGACCTGAGATCAGGAACGCTGGGCTGACCTCCGCTGACCTCTGCTGACCTCCGCTGACCTCCGCTGACCTCAGTTATCATTAGAGCAGCGTGCTGGGCGGAGCTGTGAGCCTGTCATGTCTGCCTCAGCACCACCCCCCCCCGACAGACCTCCATCTGTCTGCCGCCGCACATCTCCGTCAAACCCCAGCCTCACACACACACACACACACACACACACACACACGCAGGGATCGATAGAAACAAACTTGGTATTTAGCAGGATTGGCATTCCTCTCAGTCATCTCCCCCTGAAGGTCCCCGTGGCGATGTCTACCCTGCCCCCCCCCCCCCCCCCCACACTTATCCCCACCCCCCCCCCCCACCCCCACCCAGCAGAGGACGACAGAGCCGGAGGACAGAACAGAAACCTGGTTCATCTGCAGGTCTGACAGGAGCCTCCTGCACCTGGGGGACCAGAGGGACTCCCCTCCAGGGGGGCTGTTTGGACTGGGGGGGTCTGGCACTCACTCGCTCATCCTCCAGACTGGTTCAGAACCAACGGCTGGACTCACGTCTGTCTCTGGACCTCCTGCTGGGATCAGGATCAGGATCAGGATCGGGATCGGGATCGGGATCACAGGCTGTGTGATCAGCAGTGATGGAGGAGTGATGGAGGAGGGATGGTGGAATGATGGAGGAGTGATGGAGGAGTGATGGAGGAGGGATGGTGGAATGATGGAGGAGTGATGGAGGAGTGATGGAGGAGTGACAGAGGAGTGATATAGATGGGGTCATGATTGTTGGTTCTATCCTGACAGATCTTCTTGTGTTTGATCACTGATCTCTGCTGAATGTTCGCCTCCGTCTCTTCTTCTGTGGTTTTGGTTTGTTTCTGTACCAGAGCTAGCGCTCCCCCTACAGGCCTGCTGATGCACTGCATCCCTCTGAGTCTGGGACAGGGGGAAGAGGAGGTTCAGACTGAGTGGAGGAGGGAGACTGGACCCAGGAAGTCCTGGAAGTGAAGTCTGTTCAGTGTCGACCTGGTTCTGTTGAGACTGATCAGCGATCGGCTGATCGGCTCAGGCTGTGAAGTGTCTTCCATGTGAGGACAGTCTGCGGAGACATGGAGGACCTGGTCTGAGGACATGTCGCCGTCTCACACCAGGAGGCTTCAGCAACAGCGTTAATGAAACCACATGTTCCTTCCTTCAGGGTTCAGGTTTACTCTGATGTGAGAGGAGCACCAGGGGATTCCTGGAACTGGATCTCTTGTCCTGAATCTGGTTCTGGATCTGGTCCTGATCTGGATCTGGATCTCTGGTCCTGGATCTCTGGTCCTGGATCTGGTCCTGGATACCTGGTCCTGGCTCTCTTGTCCTGAATCTGGTTCTGGTGCTGGCTCTCTGGTCCTGGATCTGGTCCTGATCTGGACCTGGTTCAGGACTGTGGATTTCTCTCCTGAGTCTCACAAACTTCCTCTCCCTGCCAGACCCCCCCCCCCCCCCCCCCCCCCACCCCCTCACCCCCCCGCCTGGCAGAAAATCGTTGCTCGTGTGTGTCTTTATCCCCGCGCGCCCCCGCTCGGACGGCGCGGCGCGGCGCGGCGCGGCGGCGGCGGCAGGCGTCGGGCGCGCGCGGCGCGCTCCAGCAGCAGCCAGCTCAGTGTAGTGGAGCAGTCGGGAGAGACATGGCGGCGGACCCGAAGCCGGACTGGCTCTCCTGCCTTCCCTCTTCCTGGAGTTACGGCGTGACCCGGGACGGACGCATCTTCTTCATCAAGTAAATATGACGCGGACACGCGGATTCACGCACACGCGCGGCTTGCGCGTGCGACGCGTAGCCCCTGTTTGTGTGTTCACCTCCGTTTTTCTCCTCCTCCTCCTTCTTCTTCTTCTCCTTCTTCTTCACCAACAGCGAGGAGGCGAAGAGTACGACCTGGCTGCATCCGGTCACCGGGGAGGCGGTGATCACCGGACACCGGAAAACTCCAGGTAACGCAGCGGGGGGCGGCGGGGAGGAGGAGGAGGAGGAGGAGGAGGAGGAGGAGGAGGAGAGGGGCGACAAGTTGCGGAGCAGCAGATCGGAGATTCCTCCTCTCTGCAGCAGAGCAACAGCCTCGCGCCCCGGCCTCCCCCCCCCCCCCCTCCAGCTGGACACTTTGCGACACACTTTTTAAAAGTTCCGTCACGTAGGCGCGAGCTGGTTCGGAACCGAGCCCCCCTCAGCCCCCCTCAGCCCCCCCGGCCCTCCCGACGCCCCCCGCGGTGAAGACGCACGCGCTGCGCTGCAGAAGCGACACGAGCATCTGAGATACCCCCAGATAAATGTACCCCAGGAGGAGGAGGGGGGGGGGGGCATGAGGGGGGGTCACATCATGCATCTGCACAGCCTGCAGAACAGCATCTGGGTGAAGGGCGGCTGAGCAACCAGCTATTTGTGGTCAGACACTGCATTGCTGTGCACCTGTGTGTGTGTGTGTGTGTGTGTGTGTGTGTGTGTGTGTGTGTAGGTGTGTGTGTGTGTGTGTGTGTGTGTGTGTGTGTGCGTGTGTGTGTGTGTCAGCTGCTCATGCTCCTGTCTCCTGTGTGTTTTCCTGCTCTCAGATTTACCGACGGGATGGGAGGAAGGCTACACGTTCGAGGGCGCTCGCTGCTTCATCAAGTGAGTCGGAGACACACAGATGGATGTGGAGGGAGCCCCCCCCCCCCCCCCCCCCCCCCCCCCCCCGCTGCCTCCGCCCCCCGGGTGGGGGGGTAGCCGGGTGGGGGGTTGCCGGGATGGCGTTGTGTCGAGCCGCTGTGACTCAGAACAGGCTCCACTTGTTGGCGCCGTGCGTGTGCACACATGACCTGTCCTCCGCTGCATATGCTCAGCCCGCGGACCTGTTTGACAACAGGAGAACGCCCTGCAGCTGCTACACACACACACACACACACACACACACACACACACACACTCAGGTGGTAGTGGGCTCTTCCTTCCAGCTCCCCGCTGGCCTCCGTGTTTGTGTCCATTCCAGGAGCAGCCAGCAGCTGAGGGGGGGGGGGGGGGCTCATATGGGGGGGGGTCTCATATAGCCGGGCTTTAAATAGCCTGACAGCTCTGACTGCTGGACTGAAGGATGGAATGAATGAATGAAGGAGTGAATGCAGCGTGGAGATTCACTCACTGCATGGAAATAGAACAGGCAGGGAGGGACCAGGAGGGACCAGGAAGGACCAGGAGGGACCAGGAGGGACCAGGAGGGACCAGGAGGGACCAGGAGGGACCAGGAGGGACCAGGATGGATGGCTTTGAAAAGGAGATGACTGGATGACTGTTGGCCCTTTTCCACCCAGAAGAACCAGGTTCTGGTTCTGGTTCTTAGTCGGTTCCAGTCTGGCTCCTCCTCCTCAGAACACATCACTGCGTTACCGTAGAACGTCAGAACGCCACTGCATCCATTGAGTCTTGGAAGACTCATCGTGGCTCACTGGATCGGTTCTCACCTCCCACACCAGGACTCT
This sequence comes from Salarias fasciatus, assembly GCF_902148845.1. Lineage (NCBI taxonomy): Eukaryota > Metazoa > Chordata > Actinopteri > Blenniiformes > Blenniidae > Salarias > Salarias fasciatus. The sequence continues at coordinate 16,799,266 of NC_043761.1, read as the reverse complement.
GGGTTCGAGTCCCTGTTGGTTTTTAAACATTGAGATTTTTTAAAGACACAGTTCAGCTTTTCCCACTTAGAACCACCTAGAACCACCTAGAACCCCACCCTCACTTGTTGATGTAGCTGAGGAGCTGATGGAGGCTCCCTGGTCCTCCACAGCTGGACTTCCTCCACCTCACACCCCGTCCCAAAGCCTCCTCTCTCCTGCTGGACCTGGTTCCAGACCTCAGTACCAGGAAGATCCCGGTCTCAGCCTCAGTCCAGCGTCGCTCTGCGGTGGTTTTCCAGATGTTGGTGTGTTTCCAGTCCTCCAGCCAGTGACGAGTCAGAGATTCGCTCTGGACCAGCAGAGACTGGATTAGCAGCAGCTAGTTCCAGAGAACCAGGAGCCACAAGCACAAAGAGCCGGGTCTGGCTCCAGTCTGGAACTGGAACTCAGGGCTGTACTCTGTTGGAGCGTCAGCTGAGACGGACCCAGGATCTCTCTGGAAGGTTTGGCGCTGTGGGATTTGGACCGGCTGCTGTTTCTGGTGCCCCACATCCGGACCCGGCTCCACCAGGCCCGGCTGGGACTTGTTCTGGAAGAACATGTTGCCCACCCGTCCACTCCGAATCCGGGCTGCATGATCGATTATTTTCTGATTGAAATTGCGTTTTCAGACAAACTGCTGGTTTCTTTGCAGCCCTCCTGACTGACCCCGGGTCCGTTCTGTCAGCGACTTCCTGCCAGCTACTCAGATTACAGCTGTCAAACATGACGCTGTCAGTTACTCAGCAGTAATAGCTGCTGTTAGTCAGGGGCTCTGAAGACTGCATGTTCCTCTGGAAGCTCTTCTTACCTTTCCGTTTCCATCCTTGCTGATGTAAGTTTCTGTCATGTTGTGGATCTGTTGGGCTCCACGGTCAACATTTCACTGATTTGAAGAAATATCACCGACTGAATCAAGATCGCAATTTTCTGCCAGAAAAATCTCAGTTAGATCTTGTCCTGAACTCCTTCAGCCGTGAAGCTCTGCTTCTCTGTGTTGACCTTGTGATGAACCGGCCACCAGTGCCTGTACCCAGCTGGGTTGACCTCTGACCTCTGTGACCCTGGACGGCCGGATGCTTGTCGTTAGGAGGGAGTTGCGTGCCTCAGCGGGTCAGTGGGCTGGATGTGGGGCGGTGGGAGGAGGGACGTCCTCCTGATGGCGTCTCCAGCCGCTACAGCTCGACAGGGCGGTCTCTCTGAGGCGCTCCCTCACGCCTTGGTGTCTGACGGTATGGAGTCCTGAAGCAGACCTCTGGTTCCGCTCGACCCGCCGAGTCGACGGGTCCACAGCGAGCCGCCGCCGGCTTCGCGTCGTCTCTGAGACTCGCTTTTGTTGAAAACCGAAGGAAAGACGAGGCGGCGCCGAGCGGGACTGGCGTCTGGGATGCCGGCAGGCTGGAGTCCCGACCCGCTGCTGACGGGCTGAGTCAGACACATTCTGACACTGCAGCGTTGTCCACAGGACCGTCCGGTCCACAGTGTCCGATTCACACTGAGCAGCAGAACCGGCCCCATTGCTCAGATCCTTGGAATTCCTGTGGGATTCCTGCTCGGTCACTGTTCTATCGGTCCATTGTTGAGCTGGAGGTCTGCTGCTCCGTCCTGCCTGACGGAGGCCTCCACCCTTCAGGCCGGAGGTCAGACTGCCCCGGCTCTCTTTCAGCGCCGCCGTCGTTTAGCGGTGCTCAAGACGGAGCGGCTTGACTTGAAGCCACGCTGATTCCAGAGCAAACAGCCGTCCGGATCCCCGGGCGAGCGGCGCTCTGCTGCAACCTGAGGAGGGCCGTTTGTGGCGTGACGACTGCTAGCCGCTGATTCGGGCGCAGCGTCTCCTCCACATTCAGGTCAGAGGTCAGAGCTCTCCAGCTCGCCTCCCAGGCGGTTTGGTGTCATTTCAAAGACGCTGAAGTCCTGCCAGGCCGCTTGGGCTGCACGGCGTTCAGCTGTGTGTGGACTTGGGGCGGAACATGAAGCGGCGCTCGGGTTCAGCACGGACTCTCTGGTTGGGACCGGTTGCGTGCTTCGCAGCCGGTCCGGCGGCGAGGACGGCTCGTACAGCGTCGGGTGTTCAAACCGCGGGTTTGGAGAAGAGAAACGCCTGGGAGGACGTCAGCAGGTCCGCTGTTTCCACATCAGCCCGATCTGGAGCTGAAGGAGGAAGTGAAACTTCCAGAGTCGTCTGGCTCTGAGCCTTCTGGGGTTTGGTTTGCTGGGTCTGAACAGGGACAGACAGACGCTGGTAATCCTCGTGACCAAAACAGACTTTCCACAGTGTGAATCTGCCTGGCGCTGCAAAATCTGTCTGGCTTTGGAAAAAAGTTCCTGCACCCTGATATAAGTTATGCAGCAGTTTTTATACTTAGAAGATAAGAATAGGAAGCTTTTATTACGGCGGTGTGAGGACGGTGAAGCTGCCGGTCAACGATCGCCGAGCAGATGTTGGGCGAGTCTGGGTTGGACACCAGTCCTCCTCCAGCCTCAGCCGTGGGTCTGTAGCGGTCTGTTTAGCGAGGAGCCTCTAGTCCCTCTGTGGCTCTGGACCAGAGCCCAGTGGGTGCTCCCAGCAGCCTGAAGCTCTGCAAACTCACACATCCTGGATTACTGTGACGGCAGATCCACACGGTACTGAGAGAGAGGCAGTCTGACGAGGTAATGCCGACACGATCCTCCGACCGGCAACTGAAAAGAAACATCATTCAGAGACCTCATCGGACTCTCTCTGCATCCTCTCTAAAGAACTCTAAGATCTTCCTTCATTTCATTTTGAAGACGTTTCGTTTATTCGTTTGAGTCAGAAGCTTCTACTCGCTCAGCTGTAGGTTTCAAGATGGCGGTCCTGAGTTTCCCCTGGTCTTGTTCGTAACCCGGCCCTCAGACGTTGACGTATCGGAGCTTCGCTCTGGACCAGGAACCTGGACCTGGAACTAGATACTCAGAGAACTGGAGCCGGTCAGGATCTGACTCCCTACTGGACCTGGGACCAGCTCAGATGACGAGGCTGAGGCGTCCGCTGCTCCGCTGGTCCGCTGGTCCGCTGGTCCTCTGGTCCGCTGGTCCGCTGGTCCTCTGGTCCTCTGGTCCGCTGGTCCGCTGCTCCGCTGGTCCGCTGGTCCGCTGGTCCGCTGGTCCGCTGGTCCTCTGGTCCGCTGGTCCTCTGGTCCGCTGGTCCGCTGGTCCTCTGGTCCGCTGGTCCTCTGGTCCTCTGGTCCGCTGGTCCGCTGGTCCTCTGGTCCTCTGGTCCTCTGGTCCTCTGGTCCGCTGGTCCGCTGGTCCTCTGGTCCGCTGGTCCGCTGGTCCGCTGGTCCTCTGGTCCTCTGGTCCTCTGGTCCGCTGGTCCGCTGGTCCGCTGGTCCTCTGGTCCTCTGGTCCTCTGGTCCTCTGGTCCTCTGGTCCGCTGGTCCTCTGGTCCTCTGGTCCTCTGGTCCTCTGGTCCGCTGGTCCGCTGGTCCTCTGGTCCTCTGGTCCGCTGGTCCGCTGGTCCGCTGGTCCTCTGGTCCTCTGGTCCTCTGGTCCTCTGGTCCTCTGGTCCGCTGGTCCGCTGGTCCTCTGGTCCGCTGGTCCGCTGGTCCGCTGGTCCTCTGGTCCTCTGGTCCGCTGGTCCGCTGGTCCGCTGGTCCTCTGGTCCTCTGGTCCTCTGGTCCTCTGGTCCGCTGGTCCGCTGGTCCTCTGGTCCTCTGGTCCTCTGGTCCGCTGGTCCTCTGGTCCTCTGGTCCGCTGGTCCGCTGGTCCGCTGGTCCTCTGGTCCTCTGGTCCTCTGGTCCTCTGGTCCTCTGGTCCGCTGGTCCGCTGGTCCTCTGGTCCGCTGGTCCGCTGGTCCGCTGGTCCTCTGGTCCTCTGGTCCGCTGGTCCGCTGGTCCGCTGGTCCGCTGGTCCTCTGGTCCGCTGGTCCGCTGGTCCGCTGGTCCTCTGGTCCTCTGGTCCGCTGGTCCGCTGGTCCTCTGGTCCTCTGGTCCTCTGGTCCTCTGGTCCGCTGGTCCTCTGGTCCTCTGGTCCGCTGGTCCGCTGGTCCGCTGGTCCTCTGGTCCGCTGGTCCGCTGGTCCGCTGGTCCGCTGGTCCTCTGGTCCTCTGGTCCGCTGGTCCGCTGGTCCTCTGGTCCTCTGGTCCTCTGGTCCGCTGGTCCTCTGGTCCGCTGGTCCGCTGGTCCGCTGGTCCTCTGGTCCGCTGGTCACCTGGTCCGCTGGTCCGCTGGTCCTCTGGTCCTCTGGTCCTCTGGTCCGCTGGTCCTCTGGTCCTCTGGTCCTCTGGTCCGCTGGTCCGCTGGTCCTCTGGTCCTCTGGTCCGCTGGTCCGCTGGTCCGCTGGTCCGCTGGTCCTCTGGTCCTCTGGTCCGCTGGTCCGCTGGTCCTCTGGTCCGCTGGTCCGCTGGTCCGCTGGTCCTCTGGTCCTCTGGTCCGCTGGTCCGCTGGTCCGCTGGTCCTCTGGTCCTCTGGTCCTCTGGTCCTCTGGTCCGCTGGTCCGCTGGTCCTCTGGTCCTCTGGTCCTCTGGTCCGCTGGTCCGCTGGTCCTCTGGTCCGCTGGTCCGCTGGTCCTCTGGTCCGCTGGTCCGCTGGTCCTCTGGTCCTCTGGTCCGCTGGTCCGCTGGTCCGCTGGTCCTCTGGTCCTCTGGTCCTCTGGTCCGCTGGTCCGCTGGTCCGCTGGTCCGCTGGTCCTCTGGTCCTCTGGTCCTCTGGTCCGCTGGTCCGCTGGTCCTCTGGTCCGCTGGTCCTCTGGTCCGCTGGTCCGCTGGTCCTCTGGTCCTCTGGTCCGCTGGTCCGCTGGTCCGCTGGTCCTCTGGTCCTCTGGTCCTCTGGTCCGCTGGTCCGCTGGTCCTCTGGTCCGCTGGTCCGCTGGTCCTCTGGTCCGCTGGTCCGCTGGTCCGCTGGTCCGCTGGTCCGCTGGTCCTCTGGTCCTCTGGTCCTCTGGTCCGCTGGTCCGCTGGTCCTCTGGTCCGCTGGTCCTCTGGTCCTCTGGTCCTCTGGTCCTCTGGTCCGCTGGTCCGCTGGTCCTCTGGTCCTCTGGTCCTCTGGTCCGCTGGTCCGCTGGTCCTCTGGTCCGCTGGTCCTCTGGTCCGCTGGTCCGCTGGTCCGCTGGTCCTCTGGTCCGCTGGTCCGCTGGTCCGCTGGTCCGCTGGTCCGCTGGTCCTCTGGTCCTCTGGTCCGCTGGTCCGCTGGTCCTCTGGTCCTCTGGTCCGCTGGTCCGCTGGTCCGCTGGTCCTCTGGTCCTCTGGTCCTCTGGTCCGCTGGTCCGCTGGTCCGCTGGTCCTCTGGTCCTCTGGTCCGCTGGTCCGCTGGTCCGCTGGTCCGCTGGTCCTCTGGTCCGCTGGTCCGCTGGTCCGCTGGTCCTCTGGTCCTCTGGTCCGCTGGTCCGCTGGTCCTCTGGTCCGCTGGTCCGCTGGTCCTCTGGTCCTCTGGTCCGCTGGTCCGCTGGTCCGCTGGTCCTCTGGTCCGCTGGTCCTCTGGTCCTCTGGTCCGCTGGTCCGCTGGTCCTCTGGTCCTCTGGTCCGCTGGTCCGCTGGTCCGCTGGTCCGCTGGTCCGCTGGTCCGCTGGTCCTCTGGTCCTCTGGTCCTCTGGTCCGCTGGTCCGCTGGTCCTCTGGTCCGCTGGTCCTCTGGTCCTCTGGTCCTCTGGTCCTCTGGTCCGCTGGTCCGCTGGTCCTCTGGTCCTCTGGTCCGCTGGTCCGCTGGTCCTCTGGTCCGCTGGTCCTCTGGTCCGCTGGTCCGCTGGTCCGCTGGTCCGCTGGTCCTCTGGTCCGCTGGTCCGCTGGTCCGCTGGTCCGCTGGTCCTCTGGTCCTCTGGTCCGCTGGTCCGCTGGTCCTCTGGTCCTCTGGTCCTCTGGTCCTCTGGTCCGCTGGTCCGCTGGTCCTCTGGTCCGCTGGTCCGCTGGTCCGCTGGTCCGCTGGTCCGCTGGTCCTCTGGTCCTCTGGTCCGCTGGTCCTCTGGTCCGCTGGTCCGCTGGTCTACTGGTTTGCTGGTCCGCTGGTCCGCTGGTCCGCTGGTCCGCTGGTCTGCTGGTCCGCTGGTCTGCTGGTCCTCTGGTCCGCTGGTCCTCTGGTCCGCTGGTCCGCTGGTCCGCTGGTCCTCTGGTCCGCTGGTCCGCTGGTCTGCTGGTCCTCTGGTCCGCTGGTCCGCTGGTCCTCTGGTCCGCTGGTCCTGTCTGGATCTGGATGATGCGGCGGTTGGCTGAGAGCGAGCTGTGCTGCTCCAGACATTTTCTACATTCAGGGTAAACAGCTCCAGGCTGTTGGGAGAAATAATGAGTCCAGCTGCCGGTTCTGCTAGCAGTGGACGGCCTTCCTCTGAGCCGGCCGAAGACTCTGCTGACGGTTCCAGGTTCAGGACTCTGAGGGCCCGCTCAGACGTCCAGGTTTCACTTACCTGAAAGGACCAGTCTTCATCCTTTTCTGTCCAACATTCAGATACCAGAATCGGAAGAAAGGAAAAATGTACCAGGACCTGTATGGTGGTACCTGTGATGCTGTCGGTACCAGGACATCGTTTTCCAGCGTTTCACAGATCCAGCAGCTGTGTGTGTGTGTGTGTGTGTGTGTGTGTGTGTGTGTGTGTGTGTGTGTGTGTGTGTGTGTGTGTGTGTGTGTGTGTGTGTGTGTGTGTGTGTGTGTGTGTGTGTGTGTGTGTGTGTGAGATCTCCTCTGACTCCCGACTCTCGTCTCTCCACTACTGACGGTCTGAAAATATTCAATTGGATTTGATTCGTTTCCCAGGATGGATGGAGGCACACAGCCACTTAACATCACACACACACACACACACACACACACACACACAGAGGAAGAGCGAGTCAGGGCCGCTGGGATCTCGACAGTCTCTTCCTGAAAGTGTGAATGGTGCGTAGTGTGAAGAGACGTCTTGGGATTACCTGGATTACATTCCTGGCTGTGGATTACTTACCGGCCTGGATGTCTCCTCAGGACACGGAGCAGGTTCCTGGATGTACAGGTCCCGACCGGGTTCCGTCTGTACTACCCAGTACCGAACCGGTACCTGAACGCATCCTGGTGACGGTGATGGAGTTTTCCATGCCGGACCTGAACGCAGCGTTGCAGCACAGGAGCATCGGTAGCTAGCATGACGACAAGCTAGCATGGCTACAGAGCGCTGCCCCCGCTTTTCAAAATACGATGCAGAATCTGGTCAGTTAACGACTTATCTGCAGCCCATTTATTACCAGGTAAACACACAGAGGTCCCGGTCCCGGGTCTTGGTACCGTACCGGTCCAGATGTGACCGGTACCCGTCCCCGTCCCCGTCCCCGGCTCGCTGTCCCCGCTGTTCGTGTTCGGTCGTCTCAGGAGACTCAGTGTGTCACCCTGAAGCTCCCCCAGGAACCTGCTCCCCACACACACACACACACACACACACACACACACACACAGAGCGCGGCGTGGCGGGCAGGTGCAGAAGGCGTGCTCGGCTCAGAACCGGTCTGAAGGGATTTCTCAGGATCATACTTGTCGTCTGGTTTGAGCAGCCGTCGCCAGGCGCCAGGCGCCGGGCTTCTTCCTGTCGGTTTGGTTTGAAACAAGCGGCGAATATTTAACGGGATCAGAACAGAGCGGGTCCGAGCGCTGAAGGCCTCGGGAGGAGAGCAGGACGGTTCCTGACTGAAGCTCAGTCTCATCGATGCTCCTGTTGACTCGGTCTGGTTCTGACACTGTCTGAGGTTCCTCACCAACAGGAAGTGAAACTGGGACTTGAGACCGCCGGGAGGGGGATCTCAGAAACCTCAGGAGGAGGAAGTGGCCTGGTAGAACATGCAGACCTCTGACCTGGACCAGGAGGCTTCCTCATGTGATCCCGGTCCAGGATCAAAGGTCAGAGGACTGGTTCCCCGGCTCAGGTCCAGACCCGGTCCTCTCGGTCCTGACTGTTTGCCTGCTTCAGGCCGGTTGCCGAGGCGACCGGCGCTCTGTTTGAACTGTCTGATGAGTTTTTTAATTAAAGTTGGCCAAACTCTGGTTCCCATCGTCGCCTCCATGGAAACCGCGGAGCTGGCCGTAGCCCCCGTCCAATCAGCTGAACGGCCGGCCCCCGCTGAGCCCCGCGTTCCACAGGTTCTGCCCCTCATGTTCCCCCGGCGCTCTCCGGACCTGCTCCACAGATCTGATCTGCAGCCCGAACTGGTCTGTCTGAAAACCTTCCAGTCTGAGTCCCAGTGGTCTGAGAGCGGAGCAGAACTCTGAACAGCTGCAGGAGGATCCTGCAGCTCCTCGCATGCTGACACCAGTGTGTGTGTGTGTGTGTGTGTGTGTGTGTGTGTGTGCGTCTGTGAATGCAGATACATTTTTGTGCATGAATGCATGTGTCTGTCTTTCTCTGTGCATGTGTGTGTTGGTGTGTCTCTGCATGCGCATTCATGTGGATGTGTGTGCTCGTGTGTGTGTGTGTGTGTGTGTGTGTGTGTGTGTGTGAGTGAGCTTGTTGTGTTGCGTCAGACTGAGTCAGGCTGCAGATGAGAATTAATTTTAGCTGTCTTCATTAGCCGGTGTTTACTGACTCACTGCTCCGAGGCCATTCTCCCTCTAATTCAGAGCCTTAATTAATGGGGTGGGGGGTGAGGGGGGGGGGGGGGGGTGGGGGTCTGGCTGTGACCCCATGAGGACACGCTGGATGAAGACGCCGGGTCATCATGGAGCCTGAGCACCGTCTACTGGAGCTGGTTCGCCGTCAGGCTACGTTTGGTTCAGCCAGGTTAACTTAGGTCAAGTTAAGTCAGGCTAAGTTAGGCTAGATCAGGCTAACTGTTGTGGCTAAGTTAGCTTAAGTCTGGTTAACGGTTCTGGTTAAATTAGGTTGAGTCAGGTTAGCGGTTCTGGTCAGTGCTGTCCTCACAAGGATAGAAAGACCCAGTGAAGGAGCGCTTTACCTGTCCTGATGACTGCTCCCATCTGAACAAGGTGTGTGTGCGCCTGCGTGCGTGCAGGTGTGTGTGTGCGTGCGTGCATGTGCGTGCAGGTGTGTGTGTGCGTGCATGTGCGCGCATGTGCGTGCAGATGTGTGTGTGCGTGCATGTGCGTGCAGGTGTGTGTGTGCTTTGTAGTTACTACTGGTTTTGCAGTAAATCATAATCCACACAGTGGGACAAAACGGTTTTTAAGTGGTCCATGGAGAGGGCGGGGTGGAACCACACACACACACACACACACACACACACACACACACACACACACACACACACACACACACACACACACACACACACTCCCAGACATTCCAGTGTCAGGATGGTGTGTGGGAGGAGTGTGAGGGTTGGAGGACGGTACTGACTTGTTGTAACGTCTCCTCCTGATCGCGGCCGACTGTGACAGTGTGATGAAATCTGACTGTGCTCAGTCTCGCCGTGCACGCTCCTGACACCCAGGGGGGTCAAACGCCCGGCCCTCGGCCCCAGAAGTGGCCCAGCGGAGGCTGAACCTGCTGCACGACGCTGTGAATGCTGGAGGTTCCTCTAGATTCTGAAGGACAGTGAGGGCTGCAGGTTCCCCTCCCGTCCCGATCGGCTTTGGCTCCGCCCCCCTGAATCACCAGACAGGAAGCGGCTTGTCGCCAAGCGGCACACACTCCGTGAGAAAGACGGTGCGGCGTGAGAAAACGCCTCCCCCCCAGGGGGCGTGGCTAACAGTGACGGGAGGATCTGCTGGACGGCTGCCAGCTGTCAAACCCAGAGGATTCCAGCCAGCTGGGAGCCGAGCCTCGGCCCTGCTGAGGGTTCCTCCGGAGGGGAACCGGGTCCTGAACCGGGTCCTGGACCGGGTCCTGAACCGGGTCCTGGACCGGGTACCTGTCAGTACACACGGAGAACCAGCAGTCATCAGAACTCTTTGTCTTCTTTCCCTTCACTCTCGGACTAACAGATTGTTTTCGGTTGCTTGTTCTCAGTGTGACAGAAACTGGCTCCCCAGCCCGGTTCTGGAGGAAGTCCGCCGAAAACCCAGACCGTCTCACAGGAAGCCCTGAGGGCCGATCCACCTCCAGCCAGGCAGGAGTCGATCAGACTAATCCAGATCTGGGATTCCACCGGTGAACAGTCATTGATCGGGTGACGGAGATGGATCGATGGGATCCTGAATCCCGGAGCTCAGGATCAGGATCAGGATCAGGATCAGGGCTCGGTTCTCTCGGTGTTTCTACTGTCGCTCTGCTGTCTGAGCTGCTCTGTGGAATAAATCCAGCTGTGAGGAGCAGGCAGAAGGGTTTCCGCTGCCTGAGCAGAAATAAAAACGCCGACTCCGCCGTGTGAAGCGTCACACTCCTGACGGCTGACGGAGAGCAGCTGGAGCAGGATGGAGCCGCTGCGTCTTAAAATATAGAAGTCCAACATTTTAAACGGCCCCGCTTCAATATGTTTATCAGTGTATTCTCCAGCTGCCGCCTGAAGCAGCCAGGAGTTTGATTTCTGGAGCGTTCTAGCAGCAGGTTCCTCCATGAACCGTCAGTTTAACCGTCGATCGCAGATCAAAATACCTCAACAAGGCTTCAGAACTTCTGTCAGTTCTACTCAAATCAATGAAATTCTCTAAATCAGAAAAACAGAACCCGTCCGAGGAGCGTCCGTCCTGGTCTGTAGCTCCTGCCCGCTGCCTGCTGCGGTGGTGAATTGCTCCTGACAGTGGACTGGGTGTTTGGAGTCGGCGCGGCGGTCCCGGCTGCTGCTCCTCACCAGGACGGGGGTCAGACCCTCACTGGACTCCCTCAGACCTGGGTTCCTCTGCGGGGTCCCTGTTTCCTCTGGACCCTCCAGACTGACCGCTATCCGTCCGATCAGGCTGCAGGAGGGCCGGGCTTCCTGGCCCGGGTCCAGGGCTTCGGGGGGGGGTTCAGCGCCGCGGCAGATGAAAAGCTGAGATGGAACGTGGATGTGTTCTTCCTGATCTGCCGGCCCGGGTCCTTCCCTCTGCGGACCGATAAGATCTCTCAGGGGGAAGTGGACTTCCTAACGCCGCCGAGCCGTCACAGGAAGCAGCTTCAGCGCCGCCTCCACCCTGCTCCACCCACTCCCCTGGCACCTGCTGGTGTGTGTGTGTGTGTGTGTGTGTGTGTGTGAGCGAGACGCTCCGCCCGGCGTTCCTCTGGATCCAGCTGCGTTCAAACTGAATACTTTCTACCACTGGATTCGAACCGGGGGTCGTCTCACTGTGAGGCTGTGAGTCGATCCTGTGGGTGGATGTGTAGTGAAAACACACCGCTTCCTTGCCGCAGTGTGTGTGTGTGTGTGTGTGTGTGTGTTGATGGTTCCAGCCAGCAGGCCTTCAGGAAGTGAGGTCAGAACACAGGCTCATCTGTTTCCTGCTCAGATCCTTGTTTTGGTCTGGACGGCGGCGCTGTTTTCCTACAGCGCTCCGTCACCCCGCCACCGCGACCTTTGACCTCCAGCCGGCTGCTTCAGGCGCCCGCTCCTCTCCAGACTTTGATCTGGGTTCTGCTGATCCTGGTTCAGCTGCGACGCTCCGGGACGGGTTCTGGTGCAGACGGACGAGCAGATCCAGGCTGACGGGGATCCAGCTCCACCTCTGCAGTGGGGTTTGCATGTTCTCCAGTGGCAGGCTCGGCTAGCGTTTAGCTAACCTGACGAACAGCGCGCACACACACACACACACACACACACACACACACACACACACACACACGGTCCCGTCCAGGACCAACAGAGGAAACCCGCATCGCGGTGTGTGTGGTGAGGAGTCAGCAGTGTGTGTGCTGCGGTCCACAGACAGGCGGTGTGACGTAACCTGAGCCCGGCCCGGTTCCACCAGCCTGCACACGCCTAGAACATGTGGAACACAGCGGCTCAGCGCCATGCCGCCGCGGCCGCCGCCGCTGCTCGTGCTGAGCACTGCTCACAGAGCAGATCCAACCGGAGCAGTGGAAACAGCTTCCTCCGAGGACGACTGCGATGGACACGGGTCAGAACTGAGCAGCGCCGCCAGGAGACGGTTCTCACCGGGCTTTAATCCGTATCTCAGCGGAGCGAAGGGTTTTGATTGGGATGAGCTCCAGAGAACTGAGGGTGAGCCGTGCTGCTGGGGTGTGCTCCTCACCACCACCTGAGCAGGTCACACATGAGACGCTAAGTCTGAAGTCCGAGCCTGGAGGCTCGAGTCTAGCCCGGGTTCCAGACTCTGTGCTCCAGGCTCCAGGCTCCAGGTCCTGGACTGTAGACTCCAGACTCCGGGCTCCATGATGGAGGCTGGAGCTCCGGGCTGCGTGAATAGGTAATCTCCCAGCGAGGCTGGACGGGATTACAATGATGGAGAGGATGTGAGCCGCTCTGCCAAGCTCTGAAACATTCTCTCAATCCATTGTGTGTGTGTGTGTGTGTGTGTGTGTGTGTGTGTGTGTGTGTGTGTGTGTGTGTGTGTGTGTGTGTGTGTGTGTGTGTGTGTGTGTGTGTGTGTGTGTGTGTGTGTGTGTGTGTGTGTGTGTGTGTGTTCCAAACAGAGGATAATGTGAATGGGATTTTGGAGGTGAGCCTGCAGCTCCACAGTCAATAGGAGGCTTATGTTTGCTTTATGATTATGAATTTAAAAGGGGAAAAAACAAACAAACAAAAAGTGTGTTTGTGTGTGTAGTGAAAGTTTGTTCTCTACTGCACACACACGCGGTCGGACCCTCACATGGTTCCACTGTACAGAAGAAACCCTGAAGCAGACCTTCCTTCTGTTCATCCCTCCGCTGTGGCTTCTCTCCGTCCTGCTCTGGTCGGTCTGGGGTGGAATGGGCTGACTTTCTTGTTACCGTGGTGATGTGGTGTGACTGTGGTTTCAGTCAGATCCAGGTGTTTACATGACGAGGTTTGAAGGTCTGACTCCTCACGGCCGGGGTGAAGACAGACAGTCAGACAACACTGTGACCGAGAGCTGAACGCCTGAAGGTCGTCCGTTATAATTACTAAACCACTCCTGGTCTTAATGTATTGGCCCGTAACCCTCCCCTTCTAGTCAGTGCTTACAGTCTGCTTCTAGTTGTTGTTTACAGTCTGCTTCTATTTGTTTACAGTCTATTTCTAGTCGTTTCCGGTCTCCTGCTAGTCGTTTACAGTCTACTTCTAGTTGTTGTTTACTATCTACGTCTCATTGTTTACAGTCTCCTTCTAGTCGTTTACAGTCTCCTTCTGGTCGTTTACAGTCTCCGAGTCGTTTACAGTCTCCTGCTTGTTGTTGTTTACAGTCCTTGCAGTTGTTTACAGGTCCTCTGTGGTTGTTGTCACTGTTCATTTGTTTTGGCAGCAGATAGAAAATCTGCAGCTCTCCTCTCTCTCTGCTTCTTCCATCTCTCTCTCTCGCTCTCTCTCTCTCTCTCTCTCTCTCTGTTTCTTGGTGAAACGCTGCCGAGAGAACAGTTGCTGTTAGTTTGTGAGCAGACGGGGAAGAGAGGAGTGAAGCGCAGCCTTCAGGAGGAGGAAGGAGTGATGACGGTCCAGGAGAGGAGAGGGAGAGCGGCAGGGGGGTGGGGGGGAGGGCCTCCGGGGCCCGGAGCCCCGGGGCAGACCCCTCCCCGGGGCCCGGAGCCCCGGGGCAGACCCCTCCCCGGGGCCCGGAGCCCCGGCTGGGTCCGGTGCTCCGGCTGCAGACCCCTCCCCGGGGCGGCCCTGACGGAGGGATCATGCTGCAGAGTGATCCTGCACATGCAGCAGCCGCTAATCCAGTCCTAATCTGTAAATCCCATCACATCACATCGCAGCACACGTTAAATGTCTGCCGGGGCCGCTTCCCAAAGTCACATCCAACGAAGAAGAAACAGTCAGAGTGAGATCAGGGACCAGCGAAGAAGAAACAGTCGCTCTGTCCAGAAACCTTCGTTCCAAACGCCGGCGTCTCATCAGATCCATGAAGAACCAGGCCGACCCGGGCCGACCCGGACCATCAGAACCGCTCCTCTGGTGGTTCTTCTGCTGTCTCCATTTTAAACTTGAAGTCCACCATATTGAATATTGTGATATATTGTGATGCTGTTGTGTCGTGACGGTCGTACCCAAAGGGGGCGGGGCTTAGCCCATGCTGGCGTTAAGGGACCGGGCTGGTCGCCACAACACAAAGCTGCTTGTTTATCGTTCAGTAAACATCTCAGCTGAAATGTTAAACCAGACACCCTGGATTCAGATCAGATCCAGATCAGATCAGATCAGATCCAGATCAGATCAGATCAGATCCAGATCAGATCCAGATCAGAGAGTATCTGCTCAGTTTCTCGGGTTTAGTGTCATAAATAAAGAATGAATCTATTCAGCATGTTGCTGATTTGAAACCTTCCAGCTGCATTCAAGTCCTCCTGTGTGTAAAGAGGAGGAGGAGGAGGAGTAATCAGAGTAGTAACAGATCAATCAGAGTAACAGATCAACAGGAGTAATCAGAGTAGTAACAGATCAATCAGAGTAACAGATCAATAGGAGTAATCAGAGTAGTAACAGATCTGGATGAGAGGAGGAGTGTGTGTGAAGTGTGTCAGTGTTTCTGCTCTGAGGATTCTCGCTTCAGCCCACGCCTGGCAGGGAATCCACACTGCAGCGCCGGAGCATTGTTACACACACACACACACACACACACACACACACACACACACACACACACACACACACACACACGGGAGGGTTTTTCTTTAACAAACAGTGTAAATCCTGTTGATAGACCTGTGATCGTGTTAATCTCGTGTCAGTCAAACTGTGTGTGTGTGTGTGTGTGTGTGTGTGTGTGTGTGTGTGTGTGTGTGTGTGTTGAATCTGTTCCAGCTGATGAATCCTGACCATTCAGCTGATCTTCAGTTGTTTTTGAGACTCTTCATCTCATGAAGACACTGATCTAAAAATAGAACGTCTTGACGGGAGTGAAGGAACAGGAGGACCTGTTTCTGCAGGCGGCCTGAGGAGGGGGCGGGGCCTGTTTTGTGCGGGTGGCTACAGGAGGGGGCGGGGCCTATTCAAGGCGGCGGAGCCTATTCCTTCGAGCGGCCACAGCAGGTGGTGGGGCCTGTTCCTGCAGGTGGCCTCAGGAGGGGGCGGGGCCTGTTCCTGCTAGTGACTGCAGGTTGGGGCGGGGCCTGTTTGTACTGGCAGCCTCAGCAGGGGGCGGGGCCTGGGTCTGTTCCTGCAGGCAGCTACAGCAGGGGGCGGGGCCTGGGTCTGTTCCTGCAAGCGGCTACAGCAGGGGGCGGGGCCTGGGTCTGTTCCTGCAGGCGGCCGCAGCAGGGGGCGGGGCCTGGGTCTGTTCCTGCAGGCAGCTACAGCAGGGGGCGGGGCCTGGGTCTGTTCCTGCAGGCAGCTACAGCAGGGGGCGGGGCCTGGGTCTGTTCCTGCAGGCGGCCGCAGCAGGGGGCGGGGCCTGGGTCTGTTCCTGCAGGCGGCCGCAGCAGGGGGCGGGGCCTGGGTCTGTTCCTGCAGGCGGCCGCAGCAGGGGGCGGGGCCTGGGATTCCTCTGCTCCAGCGGAGCGGCTCCCGGAGCCCTGCAGGCTGAAGGAGACGTTTTGAACTCAAACGAAGACAAACTGATAATTAGCTGCTCCAGTTTTTAACTGACACATGAATTATTCACCCTGCGCTTCAGGTTCCTGCAGAGATCTGCAGTCGGTGATCTGGGTGGGAGGAGAGGCGGGGCGGGCCGAGTGGCCTGGAACCCGGACTAGAAGAACCCTGCGGCCTGTGTTCTGCTCTCAGTGTTTCCCTCAGGTCTGCCTGACCTGCTGCAGGACCCAGTCTCTGGGTTTACTGGAGCCTGCTGCTGCTCCTGACAGCAGCTGGAGAGTTCACAGAGTGTGTGTGAGTGTGTGTGTGTTCTGGGTGGACTGTTTACAGTGTGTAGAGTGGATCTTGGCTGGTCGGGCCTCTGGGGCTGACGTCCTCCTCCCAGCTGCCTTTACTTTACACCTGCTGGTCACCGTCACCTCCACCAGCCCCGCTCATCCCGGACCCTGTAGACCGGTCCAGTCTGTGGTCCAGCCTGTGGTCCAGCCTGTGGTCCAGCCTGTGGTCCAGCCTGTGGTCCAGCCTGTGGTCCAGTCTGTGGTCCAGCCTGTGGTCCAGCCTGTGGTCCAGCCTGTGGTCCAGTCTGTGGTCTGGACCTCTGGCCCTGCAGCTGATTCACTCACTCAGACACTCTTCCTGAGTCGGTCCTCTGAGACGAGTCCTGCAGAAGGTTCTGAACTGAACTCATGATCCTGGACCGTCTGGACCCTGATCCAGAACCCAGACACAGCGGGAAACCGTCCAGAGCCGTGTGAGCGCTCCGCAGGAAGCAGGGCAGCTGTGTGTGTGTGTGTGTGTGTGTGTGTGTGTGTGTGTGTGTGTGTGTGTGTGTGTGTGTGTGTGTGTGTGTGTGTGTGTGTGTGTGTGTGTGTGTGTGTGTGTGTGTGTGTGTGTGTGTGTGTGTGTGTGTGTGTGTCAGGCGGTTGCATCATCTAAACAGGCGAAGCAGGAGGATTACACCCTCTGCTGAAAAGACAACAGGCCTGGCAGCTGCAGTGCATTCTGGGTCCTGGCTTCATCCTCAGCCTGGAGCTGAAAGAACCGCCTGTGAGAACCAAGGAGCAGCTCCACGTTCTCCAGAGCAGCTCCGGAACCTGGGACGCTCTGAGAGAACCTCCTCCTCCTCCTCTTCTTCCTCCTCCTCTTCTTCATCATCATCTTCCTCCTCCTCCTCCCCCTCCTCCTCTTCCTCATCCTCCTTTTCCACTTCCTCCTCCTCCTCCTCCTCCTCTTCCTCCCTGTGGAGAACACAGAAGGACGAGAGCAAAGACAAGGACAAGACTAATCTCTGTTCGATACTCACATCAGCTTGCTGGAAAAGATGCTTCACTCAGGGCTGTGTGTGTGTGTGTGTGTGTGTGTGTGTGTGTGTGTGTGTGTGTGTGTGTGTGTGTGTGTGTGTGTGTGTGTGTGTGTGTGTGTGTGTGTGTGTGTGTGTGTGTGTGTGTGTGTGTGTGTGTGTGTGTGTGTGTGTGTACACGTTCAAGCCCTGTTGTCCAAATAAGGCCTGAGCAGCTTTTGTTTAGGAGTGAAATATAGCCTCAGTGATTCCAGCAGCAGCACAGCAAGGTCATTCCTTCCCTGACTGTGTGTGTGTGTGTGTGTGTGTGTGTGTGTGTGTGTGTGTGTGTGTGTGTGTGTGTGTGTGTGTGTGTGTGTGTGTGCGCAGCTGTGTTGTCCCTGCTGAGCTGTCCTCGGCTGCCTCTGGTTGTTCCTCATACCTGCTTCAGTGACATTCACGATCCAGAGCTCGTGTTCTACCAGTGTCTCATCCTCACATCACACACACACACACACACACACACACACACACACACACACACACACAAACACACACACACACACACACACACACACACACAGCTTGTTGTTTGTCCCGTCGGTCATGAGTGAGAAGCTGAGACTCATCAGATTAAAGATCTGGAATCAGTCATGTGACTAAATGTGGAGGTTAAACTGCTACGGCTCCACTTCAGTATGGAGTCACTGATCCCTGATTGATCCCTGATTGATCCCTGATTGATCCCTGATTGATCCCTGACTGATCCCTGACTGATCCCTGACTGATCCCTGACTGATCCCTGATTGATCCCTGATTGATCCCTGACTGATCCCTGACTGACCCCTGGCAGTCACAGGACTGACAGCCATGTGTCAGACTGCAGGTCCTCTGATGGAGTCGTGGAGGGCCAGCTGTGGAAATGCCTCCCAGCAGCAGAACACCGCCCTCTGGTGGTGGAACTTTCGTTCTCGATCGCCGTCGCTGGTGAGACGAGGGTGGGCGTGGCTAACAGCTGCATGATGCTTTGACAGCTCGCCATGAGAAACAGCCAGAAACCCTCTCTGGGAGCCCTCCATTGTTGTTGTGGTTTGCTGCGTCCACGGTAACGTGCTGATGACGTGGCTCCGCCTCCACCTTCATGGGTCCCGGCGGGTGGAAAAGCAAAGCCGGTTTTCAGGAAGCCCGGGATTTGAACCTGGCACCAAACCAGCACCTGGTTAGTTTTGGTGGAAAAGGGGCAAAAGAGCTGCGTGTTAAAGCGAGCGGCGTCGGTCCTCAGACCCGGGGTGTGGGTGAAAGGTCGGGTCGCAGAATTATTTGCCGAATGTCGTCATGACGACCGGATATTCAGGACCAGCCTTAGTTCTCAGAGGAGAACCTGGAACCAGGTTAGTCTGCGTCAGCCTGGATCTATGGGGCGACAGCAGCTCAGTTGGTAGTCTTATAACTGGAAGGTTGGCGGTTCGATCCCCGCTCCCGCAGGCGTAAAACTGTTGTTGTGTCCTTGGGCAAGACAAGTTATTGCATCCGTGATTTGTCGATGCTGTTTGGAGTTCCTATCACACGGTGTTATGTCGGCAAAGGCTTCTGTAATTGTTTTTTGAGAAGATGAAGTTTCACCTGGGGTCTTTGGTTTTGCACTGGAAATACAGGAGCTTGTGATGGCGTTTCAAATGGTCCAACAGGTTTGACGTATTACCTCGTGTTGAGGCAACCACGACGAGGCACTGTCGGCAGAAAACGTTTTTTTGTTCCGTATCGTCTTTTTTATAGCCGAAATACATCCAAATTTCACGTTGGCCTTTTCATGGGGACTAAATCCTCCGTCGCTTCCTCCTGCATGTCGCCTGTGTTCAGAGTGTAGTCTGAGAGCGCCCCCCGCTGGGGAGGAGGGAGGGGGGCGGTGAGTACCGAGCAGGAGGGAGGGGGAGAGCGGCTGTGGGGAGCATGGAGGAGCTGGCTGCTTTTACGAAGCAAAACAAAAGTTAAGAATAATAATAATAAAAAATATTGCACATCCTGCGATGTGACTATTGCACATGTGCACATTGTGATGGCGATGTTCAAACGATATGTTGTACAGGCCAACTGACCACCGCACAGTAACACACCACCGCACAGTAACACACCACCGCACAGTAACACACCACCGCACAGTAACACACCACCGCACAGTAACACACTGCACAGTAAACACACCACCGCACAGTAACACACCACCGCACAGTAACACACTGCACAGTAAACACACCACCGCACAGTAACACACCACCGCACAGTAACACACTGCACAGTAAACACACCACAGTAACACACCACCGCACAGTAAACAGGGCAGCTCCTCATTAGATGATCTGTTGTTGTCTGGGCTTCTCTTAGGACGGACTGTCATTAGAGATGTTTGTACAGCCAGTGGAGTCATCTGACACACACACACACGCACACACACACACACACACACACACACACACACACACACACACACACACACACTGGACTAGTGGGGAAACATCTGGTTTGATAAATTAATTAGCAGCGTTATTGGGTGATAAATGCCGGTGTGTTCTGAGCAGCACCTCCCACACACACACACACACACACACACACACACACACACACACACACACACACACACACACACACACACACACACACAGCCACAGCTGGGATATGAAGAAATGCTTCTTTGTGGTTCAGAGCTGAATTATTCCAGGAGAACTAAATGTATTGAGTTTTGTCAGCAGGAGCCGGGCTGACTGCAGACCCGGGCCGCTGTGGGCGGGGCTACAGTCTGCTGTGGGCGGGGCTACCATCTCATGTGGGCGGGGCTAACTGCAGACTGTTTTCCCGAATTTTACTTGAACCTTCTTTGAATTCTTTTAAGCCGAGAGTGAGGAATCCTATAATCGGTCAAATGTTCGTTCAGGCTTCATGGAGCCGCTGCAGACGGGCTGAAGAGCCACATGTGGCTCCAGAGCCGCAGGTTGAACACCCTGAGCTGCACGCTGGCAGCATGTTCTGCAGGTCGGCATGGCTGTGAAACAGGCTTCCTGTGACGGAGAGCATCCCTACAGAGCACGGGGTTCCCTCACCAACAGCCTCCAGAAGGCGTTGATCTGGAATCACTTCCTGCCTTCAGTCCCTCATGAGTCCCGGACCGGGACCAGGACCGGGACCGCTGGGTCCAGGCTCCGGGGTTCTGCAGGTCACTCTGGGTGTGGATCCAGTGGTTACACGCTAGAACTCCACATCTGGCCGTGATTAGAGCCTCTGCTCCGCCTCGCAGGGCGCCGGGCGGCATGCAGGGCTCCGCCCCCAACAGCCTGGTTCTGGTTCTGGTTCTGGTTCTGGTTCTGGTTCTGGTTCTCAGCCTCCGGTGTCCGTCCTCCCCTCTGCTGCTCTGTGGTAAGCGAGTGTGAACCCAGCAGACGGAGCGACCGGTTCTCCTGCTCGCATTCCTGCTGTCAGACGCAGCGTCTCGAGGCGGCGCCCGTTAACATCGGGGTCCAGGAGCTCCGGCGGGCCCGGGGATCCTCCGGTCTCCGCCACCTCGACGGCGGCTCCATGTGAAGAACTGCTTCCTGGTCCGGATCCTCGTGGTTCTGGACGGGCTCTCAGCTCCTCTTGTTCCTCATGAGCAGCAGATGGAACCAGGAAGTCCAGGCTCCTCCCAGAGCTGCTCCACCGCCGGCTGGTCGGGCGGAGACAGAGGAGACGGAGGAGACGGAGGAGACAGTGGAGACGGAGGAGACGGAGGAGACGGTGGAGACGGAGGAGACAGTGGAGACAGCGGAGACGGAGGAGACAGAGGAGACGGAGGAGACAGTGGAGACAGTGGAGACAGCGGAGACAGAGGAGACGGCGGAGACGGAGGAGACGGAGGAGACGGTGGAGACGGAGGAGACGGAGGAGACGGAGGAGACGGTGGAGACAGCGGAGACGGAGGAGACAGAGGAGACGGCGGAGACGGCGGAGACGGAGGAGACGGAGGAGACGGAGGAGACGGTGGAGACGGAGGAGACGGAGGAGACGGTGGAGACGGAGGAGACGGAGGAGACGGAGGAGACAGAGGAGACGGCGGAGACGGAGGAGACGGAGGAGACGGAGGAGACGGTGGAGACGGAGGAGACGGAGGAGACGGAGGAGACAGAGGAGACGGAGGAGACGGAGGAGACGGAGGAGACGGTGGAGACGGAGGAGACAGTGGAGACAGCGGAGACAGCGGAGACGGAGGAGACGGAGGAGACGGCGGAGACGGAGGAGACGGAGGAGACGGAGGAGACGGTGGAGACGGTGGAGACGGAGGAGACGGTGGAGACAGCGGAGACGGAGGAGACAGAGGAGACGGCGAGACGGAGGAGACGGAGGAGACAGTGGAGACAGTGGAGACAGCGGAGACGGAGGAGACGGAGGAGACGGCGGAGACGGAGGAGACGGAGGAGACGGTGGAGACGGAGGAGATGGAGGAGACGGTGGAGACGGAGGAGACGGAGGAGACGGCGGAGACGGAGGAGACGGAGGAGACGGAGGAGACGGTGGAGACGGAGGAGACGGTGGAGACGGAGGAGACGGAGGAGACGGCGGAGACGGAGGAGACGGAGGAGACGGAGGAGACGGTGGAGACAGAGGAGACAGAGGAGACGGCAGGAGACGGAGGAGACAGGAGGAGACAGAGGAGACAGAGGAGACGGAGGAGACAGAGGAGACAGCAGGAGACAGAGGAGACAGAGGAGACAGGAGGAGACAGAGGAGACAGAGGAGACAGCAGGAGACAGAGGAGACAGGAGGAGACAGAGGAGACAGAGGAGACAGAGGAGACAGCGGAGACAGAGGAGACAGAGGAGACGGCGGAGACGGAGGAGACGGAGGAGACGGAGGAGACGGTGGAGACGGAGGAGACGGAGGAGACGGAGGAGACGGAGGAGACGGTGGAGACAGCGGAGACGGAGGAGACAGAGGAGACGGCGAGACGGAGGAGACGGAGGAGACAGTGGAGACAGTGGAGACAGTGGAGACAGCGGAGACAGAGGAGACGGCGGAGACGGAGGAGACAGTGGAGACAGTGGAGACAGCGGAGACGGAGGAGACGGAGGAGACGGCGGAGACGGAGGAGACGGAGGAGACGGAGGAGACGGTGGAGACGGTGGAGACGGAGGAGACGGAGGAGACGGAGGAGACGGTGGAGACAGCGGAGACGGAGGAGACAGAGGAGACGGCGAGACGGAGGAGACGGAGGAGACAGTGGAGACAGTGGAGACAGCGGAGACGGCGGAGACGGAGGAGACGGCGGAGACGGAGGAGACGGAGGAGACGGTGGAGACGGAGGAGACGGAGGAGACGGTGGAGACGGAGGAGACGGAGGAGACGGCGGAGACGGAGGAGACGGAGGAGACGGAGGAGACGGAGGAGTCCGGCGCCGCTCTGTGCTCGTCTGATTGACCTTTTCAGAGTGTGAAACAAACCGAGTCATAAAACTCAGTGACTGCAGTCAGAACCGGGCCGACAGAGAGACTCTTTAAATCACTCTGACCTTCAAGTCGCTGGAAGCCCGATCCACGCCGGACCAGCAGAGCACCAGATCCACACCGAGTGCTGGACCAGCAGAGCGCCAGATCCACACCGAGCGCTGGACCAGTAGAGCGCCAGATCCACACCGAGTGCTGGACCAGCAGAGCGCCAGATCCACACCGAGTGCTGGACCAGCAGAGCGCCAGATCCACACCGAGTGCTGGACCAGCAGAGCGCCAGATCCACACCGAGCGCTGGACCAGTAGAGCGCCAGATCCACACCGAGCGCTGGACCAGTAGAGCGCCAGATCCACACCGAGTGCTGGACCAGCAGAGCGCCAGATCCACACCGAGCGCTGGACCAGCAGAGCGCCAGATCCACACCGAGCGCTGGACCAGTAGAGCGCCAGATCCACACCGAGTGCTGGACCAGCAGAGCGCCAGATCCACACCGAGCGCTGGACCAGCAGAGCGCCAGATCCACACCGAGCGCTGGACCAGCAGAGCGCCAGAAGCCCCCCCCACCCCTCCCGCACTGAGGCCTGGCGGCTGGATCGAGGGGGATTTGGCGTTTCCCTTCATTAACCGTCTCCCCCAGCGCCTCCTCCTAGCTGCTAGCTGCTGCGCTCAGCGCCGCCAGGCCTCGCCGGGCCTCGGCGCCGCCGGGCCTCGCCGGGCCTCGCCGGGCCTCGCCGGGCCTCGGCGGCGCCGGGCCTCGGCGGACTCCAGCCTAACTTGGAGCGAGCGAGGCAGGCAGACGAGGCCGACACGCTCCACCTCCAGCGAGGAACTAGAGGATTAATGCTGCGTCAAAACAGAGACCAGCAGAGACGGTCCTGGTTCTGCTGATAGCCTGGAGATGAGTCTGAGAACGCCGGGACTTCCTGGACCCGGAGTCCAGGTCCAGGTCCAGGTCCAGGAAGTTCATGTAGTAAAGACTGAAATGTGTCGTTCTGTCTGTTTGTGGTTGTTTCTTCAGTCTGGGCTCAGAGTCTGCTCTCCGGGTCTGGTTCCTCTCCTCACTCCTCCAGGATCTGGTCTGGTTCCTCTGCAGTTCTCCTCTTCCTCTTCGCGTTCTGCTCTGGTCCTGGTTCTGGTCCTGGTTCTGGTTCTGGTTCTGGTTCTGGTCTCCTTGGTGGATCAGAGGACGTCCAGGTTCTGGCTGTTTCAGACGGCCTCAGAGTTCTGCAGTGGTTCTGGCTGACTGGAGGGTGGTTCTGAAGAGGTTCTGACTGCTCCCTGTCCTCACCGGGTCTCTCTGGGGTTTGATGTTCTGTGTCTGGAGTTCGGGTCTGTTTTTGTTGATGGTTCTGGAGGCTTTTCTTCCGCCTCGGGGTGAATTTCAGCTTCTGCCCTCAGTAACTCCAGCCTGAAGCAGAATCCAGAAGGTTTCCTGCCTCCTTCCTTCAGTCGCTCTGCTGTTCTGGTTTTGCCTCTTTTGTGTAGTTTTACTTTTGTGTTTGTTTTGTGAGTGTTTGAGTTGGTTTTAGATTCATTTGGAGTGGTGTCGTGGGTCTTTAGGAAGTTTAGTTCTATTTTAAGGCTGATTCTGCTGTTTCTCCGTCGTGCTTTACTGTGAGGACCAGAATCTCCTGGTTTCTCTGTTTTCGGAGCATTTAGCTTCATTCAGTGATCATTTCAGTGGACATCACTCCGTTTAATATAGTGTTATTTTATATCATTTTATATCATTTTATGTTATTTTATATTATTTTATGTTATTTTATGTTATTTTATGTTATTTTATGCAGCCTGAAAACCCTCCAGCTCCTCAGGCTGCATCGCTTCTACAAGTTTTCACAAACTGACGGCAGGAATTGAAAGCTAACGTCAGCTGCTCAGCTCTGGGTCTCCTGTGCAGCTGCTGGATCGATCCCATCATGCTTTGCGACTCGGTAGTTGGAGAAAGTGTCCTGCAGGAGGAGCGAGCGGGAAGACGGGCCGTCACAGGATTGATTCCGGGTGTTTGGTCACTTCCTGTTGGGTGGAGGGGGGGTGTGTGCTCTGGTCCAAATGTGTGTGTGTGTGTGTGTGTGTGTGTGTGTGTGTGTGTGTGTGTGTGTGTGTGTGTGTGTGTGTGTGAGTGAGTGTTCGTACACAAACACAGCAGCAGCCACACTTATCAGCTCCCTCGTCTCATCTGCATCCTTTCAGACAGACAGCCTGCTGAGGACACACACACACACACACACACACACACACACACACACACACGTGTGTGTGCGTTCTTGTATTTCTATCCTTGTTGGGGCCAAATGTCCCCACAAGGATAGCAAAACGTGGAACGACGTGCCTTGTGGGACCTTTTTCCGGTCCTAAGTAGGAGAAACAGTGTTTTCTTGACCATGTTGTTGTTACTGAAAAAAGTAAAAGTGCAAAAACATTTCTTTAGGGTTAGGCTTTGTTGTGGTGTGGGTTAGGGTTAGGGTAAGGGTCAGGGTTAGGGGCTAGACATAAATGGGAGTCAATGGACGGTCCCCACAAGGATAGAAATACAAGACTGTGTGTGTGTGTGTGTGTGTGTGTGTGTGTGTTATCTGTGTATACTTCAGTTGCAGTCTGTGGTGGTCTTGTGTTTGGGAAAGAAGTCACGCTCTCTGCTGCTCAAACCCACCCATTACCTTAAACACACACACTCCCCCACACACACACACACACACACGCACACACACACACGCACACACACACACAGACACACACACACACACTGGATGTGTCAGACCTCTGGCTCAGATTGGAGGGGATAATTACAGGAAGGAGCTTTTTGGCTCTGAATGCTGTTTGATTGCTCTGCCTCTTCCTCCGCTGGAAGTCGAGAGAGCCTGTTGAGTGCACGTGCACGTGCACGTCTCCATGGCAACGGCAGTGGAAGGGCTGTCCGGGCTGAGCGCCGTGGATCAGCAAGGACATCCCAGTGTGTGAGAAACAGCATCGAATTACTGGAGTCCTGCACAAAGTTCAGCCGCGGTTATGTTTCTGTTTCCACTGCTCGGAACGCTGCACTGATCCAGGGTCTGTTTCCACTGCTCGGAACGCTGCACTGATCCAGGGTCTGTTTCCACTGCTCGGAACGCTGCACTGATCCAGGGTCTGTTTCCACTGCTCACCATAAATTTAATGTTAGACCAGTGGTGTTAGACCAGGAGGAAGATGCTCTGTGGCCTCCATGTCGTTGCTGAACGGTGGAGCTGCTGCTCCTGGAGCCGAGCGGTGGAGCCGTGCGGTGGAGCCGAGCGGTGGAGCCGAGCGGTGGAGCCGAGCGGTGGAGCCGAGCGGTGGAGCCGAGCGGTGGAGCCGTGCGGTGGAGCCGAGCGGTGGAGCCGAGCGGTGAAGCCGAGCGGTGGAGCGTGCTGAGTGTTGCAGGCTGTTATGACAGATTCCAGTAAATCAGACTGAGCTCCACTCTGCTCTCATTTTTTTCTTGAGATGCTGAAAATGCTGCCGTCTCATGTTCCCTGATGATCTCAACATGACAGCTAACCCATGCTCCCTCTCTCTCTCTCTCTCTCTCTCTCTCTCTCTCTCTCTCTCTCTCTCTCTCTCTCTCTCTCTCTCTCTCTCTCCATGCGGACTCTGGATGAACGCCCTCCTGTGGTCCAGGTGAGACATTTTTCATTAATCTCTTGTTTTCTGTTGTGTTTCTTGTTTTCTGCTGGATGAGAATCAACAGTCTGGAATCACTTCGGTCTTTAAAGTCCTGGTCCGGTCCGGTCCGGTCCGGTCCGGTCCGGTCCGGCCCGGTCCGGTCCGGTCTGGTTTGTGTTGAAGACACACCAGGAGATTTTCACTGAGCTTTGTGACTGTTGGTCAGAAGTGGATCATGAGAGGATGTGGCTGAAAGTGTCTGATTGGTTCTGGTTCGTCTGGTTCTCGGTTGTCCCGGTTCTCATGCCGGAGCGTGTTTGGACCTGTGGCCGCTTGTTGGCGGTTTGGAGCGACCTTCGGCCCACAGGCCTCATGTTTCCCGTGCTGATTGTGGAAAGGCGTTGCTGAAATGCACATTCTGTACTTCTCATCCGTTCACAGTAAAATGAGTTCATTGCAGTGAGTGTGAGTCAGGGTGTTCTCTCTGAGGAGCAGCCCGGCAGTCCACTGCTCCACCCGCTCCGGTCCCCCGGTCTGATGGCGTCTCAGATCAACCTGGATTAACACTGCTTCGGCCCTCACTGCTCTCCTCTGGAGGGCGGCGGTCGTGCGACGGGTGGACGGTGTGTGTGACGCTCTCTGCAGAAGTCTCACACACACACACACACACACACACACACACACACACACACACACACACACACACCACTGGTCCTCGTCTCCTCGTCTCCTCGGCAGCTGGAACCTGGTCCAGGCCTCAGGGTGGAGCTGAGGGAGGCCAGACATTCTGCTGTCTCTGATATCTGGGGTTCATCTGGAGAACATTCCGCTCCAGAGAGCAGATCGTGACAGAACCGGGGCGGGGACCGGGGCGGGGACCGGGACGAGTCTGAATAACAGCAACAACCAAGAGGAGCGTGGAGGACGAGACCCGGTCAGAAGAGGGGTGAGGTGAAGGAACACAGAACGCTGGGATGGGTTCTCTCTTCCTGCTGGTGGACTGATGATTCCTGCAAACCAGCGAGACGTTCCTCCATGTCAGCGTCACGTTCTCCCATCAGATCATCACATGTGAGGAGAGTCTGAATCCTGTCCTGATTGGCTCTCCACGGCCTCCGTCAGTCGCCGCGGTCTGCCAGCCGGTGTGCCGGGTTCTGCCCTCGCTCTGGAGAACCTTCTGCTCCCTCTGGCGCCGTGACGTCCCTGGAGGGGTCGGGGCTCTGCCGGTGGGAGTTTTAACCACGGCGGGACGCGGAGCCGTCCCGGGTCCGCCCGGGTCCTCCCGGGTCCGCCCGGGTCCTCCCGGGTCCGCCCGGGTCCTCCCGGGTCCTCCCGGGTCCGCCCGGGTCCTCCCGGGTCCGCCCGGTCTGTCGGATTGTTGACACTAATGCAGCTGAGAGGAATGGCAGCTGTCAGCGCGGCGCCTCGCTCAGCGCCGCCACGTCTGACGTCAGCGGCGGCGTGCTGCTCGCTCCTCGCTGCAGAGTGAAGGAATGAGTACAGGATGAGCACACACAGACACACACACACACACACACACACACACACACACACACACACACACACACACACACAGTCCTAAAGCTCCAGATGTAAGAGCCAGACGATCAGTGGCAGCAAAATGTGCTGAGTCAGCAGCAAGTGCAGGATGGATGGATGATGGATGATGGAGGGATGGAGGGATGGATGGATGAGGTAGACTGGAAGTGTGTAACCTGGAGTGTGCTGCCCTGCAGGTCCCATACTGAATGCTGCCAAACTCCTTTTATATTGTCTGCTTTTCTTTTAGTCGGTTTTTATTCAACAAAATCGTCCAAATCAGTCGGTTATAAAAAGACACAACAATAAAAAACCAAAGCACCAGCTCAGTGAGACGGTGTCGCTGGTAAAGATCCCCCACAATGCAACAGTGAAGCAGCTGTTAATGGGCTGTGTGTGTCCTGTTTGGACAGAAGACTCGTTTCTTGATGAGGATCAGCTGGGACTGCAGTGAGGCGCTGCAGAAATGAACGGATGAAAATGAGAGAAATCATCACACCTTCACAAACAGAGAGCTCAGACTGACTGCAGCCAGAGCACAGGGTCTGTAGGTTCATTCTGTCTGTTCTCCAAAATACCAGGATGGGAGAAAAAATACTTTTATAAATTGAAATAAAGCAAAAACAGGAATAAGGATCATCTGGAGGTCAGAGGTCAGATTGATTCCACAATGCTCACTCCATCACATCAGTCATGTTTCTTCAACAAGAACATGGAGGATTCAGCTTATTCACAGTTTATCAGCTGTTCTCCAACAGAAGGAACGTTTCTTACTGTTTACTACACTGTCGTCTGCGTACAGGGAGAACGTTCCTCATCCACACTCTGAGTTTACCAGGAGGAGGAATTAGAGCAGCTGAGTGTTTCCTGTGTCCTAAAAACTGTCCTGTTTCCATCATTTCATGCTGGTGTCTGCAGAACTTTATTCTGAAGGATTCAGGAAGAAGAACAGTAAAGCAGCCTGTTGAGTCAAGGCCAGCAGAGATCAGCAACATCATGAAATCATCACAGCTGTGTTCTCCTGTTCTGATTAAACAGCTCTGAGCTCTTGATACACTCATGTTTCCTCCACCCCCTCCACCCCCTCCACCCCCTCCACCCACCACACCCCCTCCACCCACCACACCCCCTCCACCCACCACACCCCCTCCACCCACCACACCCCCTCCACCCACCACACCCCACCCTCTGACTGGAGGCGGCTGGGGAACAGGCTCTTATCACGGGGAGCTAAATGTGGTCAAACTCTCCGCCTCCGGAGTCGGCCAAACCTTTTAGCTCGGCCGTAAATCACGGGCTCCGTCCTCGCAGCCACTCCGGCGTTCCGCTGAAAGCTGCACTCCGCTGCTCCGGCGTGTCAGCGATCCGTCACGCACACGCCGAGGGACGCCGGCCGTCCCCGCTCTGCTAACGGAAACCATCTGGGCCGCGGCGTGCGGGGGGCGGGGCCTGGACGGCCTCGGCTCCTCCACGTCCTCTTCACTCACCTCCGGGGTTCGAACCGCACGCCGGGATGGAGTGATACCGCTCTGTTAGATCAGGGCTCCCGTGTTCTTTTGCTGTCTGGCAGCGTTCTGCAGAGCAAACACAGCCTGCTGCTTTTTCCTGAATCCAGAGCTCCAGCTTCTCTTTCTGCTTCAACATCTGGTCTTTACTTTAGGCAAACGGATCTCTCCAAATAATCACATTTCACCAGTATCTCCAAGAGAAAGGAATCAAAAAATGAAATCAGCTTCTTTCCTTCCGTCCACCGTCCGTCCACTGCAGACCTCTTCTCTCATTCCCCCTTTCCTCCGGCGGCGCTGCTTGTTTCGGCCTCCAGCTGAGACTCTCGGCAGAGACTCGGTGGAGACAGGTTTATACTGACGACACACGCCGTCCTGCGTCTTTTCACACCGTCAGGTCCTGATGGACGCAGCCTTCAAGCACTCTGAGCGACCAGACACCGCCGTGTGACCCCGGCTCGTCCGCAGGGAGGCTTTCACACCTTCCCCTGAAAATAATTTTCTTGGAAGTGGGTGGAATATCTGCTGCTGCTTTTGCGTTGTGCCTGGTTGTGCCTGGTTGTGCCTGGTTCGGCCTGGTTCGGCCTGGTTCGGCCTGGTTCGGCCTGGTTCGGCCTGGTTCTGCCTGGTTCGGCCTGGTTCGGCCTGGTTCGGCCTGGTTCGGCCTGGTTCGGCCTGGTTCGGCCTGGTTCGGCCTGGTTCGGCCTGGTTCGGCCTGGTTCGGCCTGGTTCGGCCTGGTTCGGCCTGCCCCTCAGTACTGCGCCCTGCTGAAGTGATCCGCCGTCCAGAGGGCGGTCTGCTGCCGGGCCTCTGAAAGGCCGGCCTGGAAACGGGAGGCTGAAGCCTTCAGAAAGCGGTGTGCTGCTCGGAGCCTTTCAGAGAATACCAGCCTCTATTCAGTCTGCCGCCTGCTGCTCCCTGACCTTTGTCACAAAGAGCCAAACTTTAAGGTTCCTCTCGTGGTCGCTGGAAATCCTTTACAGGGGAATTCAAGCTTTCTTTTCACCTTGTTAGTGATGTTTAAAATAAAAACATACCTCCATGAAACCTTCAATAAACGTTTCCTTTTCGTGCCCTGGGTGGTTTCTCCACTGGCCAGGATGTTATATAAGAAAATGAACACAGCTGCTGACTGACTTGAAAGCTGCACATAGATGTTTGGCCTGAACTTTAAAAAACAAACAAACAAACAAAAATACTGGGCTGCAGGTTCCAGGAAGTCTCAGTCAGACTGACGGTAGAACGGTCCTGTACTGCAGCTTAGAGAGCTGGAGGCATAGCTGACTGTCGTGGTTGGTTGATTGGTTGGTTACTTTGTGAGCTGGATGGTTGTTAGTTAGATGAATGACTGGCTGGTTAGTTGGTAGGTTGGTTACTTAGATGGTTGTTTCTTTATTGTGTTGACTTGGCGGGTTGGTTGGTTGATGGGCTGGTCGGTTAGTCGAACAACTGTTTAGTTGATGGGTTGTTTGTTTGGATGGCTTGCTGGTTGGTTGATGAGTTGGTTATTTAAATGGGTGGGTGGTTGTTTGATTGGTTGAAAGGTTACTTAGTTGGTTGGGTCGCTGACAGGTTGGTTGGTTGGTTGATAACTGGTTGGTTGGTTGGTTGGTTGGTTGGTTGGTTGGTTGGTTGATAACTGGTTGGTTGGTTGGTTGGTTGGTTGACTGGCCTCACTAATAGTAAACACAGGCCTTGTGTGTCACCGCTGAGGCGAGTTGTTTGCTGAAGTTTGATGTTTGTTCTTGAAACTCCGCCTCACTGACCACGACTTTCCTGCTAGATCGTCCTCAGTCTCACTGGCTGTTCTTCCAGAGTGACGTGGTGAAACACATGCATGACGACATGATGGTCAGTGATCATTGCTTCACCTCCTCAGAGCACCCCCCATCCTCCCCCCTCCACCCCCCACCCCACCCCCCACCGTCCAGCCTCCCCCCTCCAGCCCAGCGTCTTCCTGCCTGTCAGGTTGAGCTCATGGTGTCCCGGCTGCCGTCCATCAGCGAGCTGAAGCCGTTTGACCGTCTGCTGTCCACTGACTGTGAGTTGTGACTCGGATCCCTGCGGAGTCCCTGACTTGACCTCTGGTATGGATCCTGAGGGGCTGCAGAGCCATGTGAGGGTCGCCGTGGACGTTTGGAGCTTTAAACGTTATAAATCAGAGCTGAGGGATGACTCTCGCTCACCTTGTTCTGCCTCGGCCTTTTAAGATGCGTCGACCCCGACTCGTCTCCGGCAGAGGGACGAAACTCCGCTCTGCTGGTAAAGCAGGACGGAGCTCTGTGGAAGGCTGCAGACATTTCTAAGACATAACGGTTAGTCTGGTGTGGTATGGAGTGAATCAGACCGTGACCTGGGCTCATCCTGGGGTCATCTAGGGTCATCCTGGGTCGCGGCGCTGCAGTCTGCGCTGCTTCCCGGGGCTCCGGACTCTGAGCCAGCGCTAACGGCTCCCGGCTGACCTCCTCGCTGCAGTCGGAGTGGAAATGAGCCGCATCAGAGCCGCCGGTCATTCACAAACGGAGACATTCTCTGCGGATATGGACTGTCCACACTCCACTAGCTCTGTGTCCGACGCTTGAACCTTTCCTCGCGGCTCAGGCCACATCAGGCTCTCATGGTTGACCTGGAGGACGGCGGGGCGGCGGACAGAGGACGGTGTTGGACACACGGCAGCAGTCAGTCTCTTCCAGCCTGCTGACAGAGTGGAGGATGCTGCTGTCCAATAGGAGGGAGGAGCCATAGAGAGAGGTCACTGTCAGTAAGACTCATGGGTCAGATGAAAGAAAGTCATGCAGCTAGTGTTCAGTACCACCTTGTGGTGGAGACTGGTACTGCAGCACTAAATGCCTGGTTTGTTTCATTTGAAACAGAGGTTTCCAGACTCAGTCTGGTCTGAAGCTTTAGAGGCTTCGGCCAGAAGCGAGAGCGTCTCCACTGCCTCCTGTGTTTGTTGCAGCTCGCTGAATGAGAATCAGATTCTCTGAATGGAAGCTTCTGAAAGGGTTTGTTTCTCTTTTGGCTGTTTTCATCCTGTAGAAGCTGGAATCAGTCATGAACCTGCTCTGGTCCTCCAGGACTGGGTCTGGGGTGATGGACCTGATCCTCAGCTTTGAAAATCATTCTTAACCTGGTTTTCTGTTTCCTGAAAGACCTCTGGGGAGAGCGGCTCTCGGTGAATCGTCCAGCTGGGACAGAGACAGGAAGTGCAGGTTGTGATGTGGTCTGGGACTTTCAGAGGCTCGACTGCCGTCCGACGGCGAATCGTCACAACCACAGGAAGAGCGTGGGTCTGGAACCGTCAGCCCAGCTGTGAGGTCCGCTCAGCTTCAGCTGGAGGGTGCAGTGGGACACCGTGTTCGATGCTGCAGGGACATATGGACTACCGGGCCTCCAGTCTGCTGGATCCTCCTGGATCCCTCCAGCTGTGGGTCCATTGAGGGCTCTCTGGATGCAGCTGATTGGCTGAAAGCAGACTGAGGCCGGTGCAGTGGTCTGTCCTGCTCGCAGACGGTGGACCCGGCTTCACAGAGGCTGCAGTGTGAGGAGGTTCTGGTTCCTCCGGCCTCCCTCACTACTGACCGAGCCGTTCTACGTTCCAGCTCGTCCTCCGGTTAGTCTCCACACCGCAGACCATCCCCGGGTGTGCCCGGGTCCCCGGGGCGGCGTTGAACCACGCACTCCTCCACTGTTCTCCTCATAAACTCGCGGCAGCCTTGTTTGCTGGGCGATGAAGAGCCTCTGACTCCTGATTCAGCGCCGATGTGATTTTCTGCCCTTATGAAATGTTAATGGCCGGGATTGAGGCGGCGGCGGCGCTACACGGTTCATTATGAGGGAGCGCGCTGTGTGTCCGCGCTGAGCAGGCAGCGCCGCGAAAGAGACGCTTTTAATGCCTGTTATCGGAGAGCGGCGAGGAATACCAACAGCCCGCAATGAGGAATACCAACAGCCCGCAACGAGGAATACCAACAGCCCGCAACGAGGAATACCAACAGCCCCCTGCACAGGACGGCCGCCGCTGCAGCGCCGAGCCGGAGCAACAGGCGGGAGGCTGCTGCTCAGAGGAACTCCGCTGGAGACAGAAACCAGCCTGACCAGGTTCCCTGAAGCAGACCCCCACCCCCACCCCCACCTCCGTCTCCACCCCCACCCCAACCTCCACCCCCACCTCCACCTCCACCCCTAAACAATCAAACAGCTGATCGGTCAGCTGATCAGGGATCAGCCGCTGTCTCCTTGTTCGTTCAGCCGCTGACAGACCAGCTCCGTCCTCCATCCCTGCATCTCGTCGCCATGGAAACAGCATCTCCGTGAAGCCGGGAGGCTTCCTGCTCCGTCCTGTGGATCCATCCGCCGCCCGTCCTCGTCCCTCGTCTCCACCGCTCCACCCCGTGTGGGCCTCATGGCCGTGGAGGAGGGTGGAGGAGGTGGAGCTGGCCGGAGCGCTTCCATCCCAGCCCCGCCCCCCGGGGGGCCGCAGCCCTGCTGCATTCAACGCTTCCCCACTCTTTTCTTCTTATAATTACGACTCCTGTAATGAAGTCTGCACGCTCGGCTGCAACCTGACGGAGGAGGAGGAGGAGGAGGAGGGGGGGAGGAGGAGGAGGAGGAGGGGGGGAGGAGGAGGAGGAGGAAGAGGGAAGCCCACCCTCCACCCTCCACCCTCCACCTCCACCCCTCCTGCAGTCCTGCTGATCCTTCTTTTTGCTCGCTGACGAGTATTTGTCCTCCTTTTATCTTTCTTCACCTCCTGAGAGGTTTCCCCTCGTTTTCTCTCTGAACATCCCATCCTCACCTCTCCTCTCCTCCATGGAGGAGGAGCTGCACCTTCTCCCTGCTCCTCCGGACCGTTGAGCTCCTGATCACTGCTCCTCTGCCTGGACCAGCCTGCAGCAGAGCCCAGAACGTCTCAGTCCCTTTCTTCAGATCGTTTTCCTTCATATTTATGCTTCAGAGTTGGCGTTTCCACCAGTCAGCGTTTCTGGTTTTAAAGTCTCTTAAAATCTGCTTTTATCTTTGAAAATGGTCATTTTGACTGATGGACACTGTTAACTGTCAACATGTTGTCACTGTGAACCTGTTGCTGTTTCACTGAAGTCCTGTTTACAGGATGGAGGTCCTCACTGTCCTCCTGTTGAAGTGAAGCTACCTAGCTTTAGCTTGTTGCTGTATCTTGCATTATGTAACAGCTGGTTGCCTCTTTGCAGCTGCTGGTTTCCTCTTTACAGCTGCTGGTTGCCTCTTTACAGCTGCAGCTGCTGGCTGTCTCTTTACAGCTGCTGGTTGCCTCTTTACAGCTGCTGGCTGTCTCTTTGCAGCTGCTGGCTGTCTCTTTGCAGCTGCTGGCTGTCTCTTTACAGCTGCTGGTTGCCTCTTTACAGCTGCAGCTGCTGGCTGTCTCTTTACAGCTGCTGGTTGCCTCTTTACAGCTGCTGGCTGTCTCTTTGCAGCTGCTGGCTGTCTCTTTGCAGCTGCTGGCTGTCTCTTTACAGCTGCTGGCTGTCTCTTTGCAGCTGCTGGTTGTCTCTTTACAGCTGCTGGCTGTCTCTTTACAGCTGCTGGCTGTCTCTTTGCAGCTGCTGGCTGTCTCTTTACAGCTGCTGGTTGCCTCTTTGCAGCTGCTGGCTGTCTCTTTGCAGCTGGTTGCCTCTCTGAGGCCTGCTGTGTCGGGGCCTCCTCGTCCTCCTGCCTTCTGGCAGCGTCTGGCTCTGGTCTCTGTCATTACTCTGGCCCGGGGTTCTCCAGATCTCAGTCTTCCATTAGCGTCCAGGGCGGAGGACTGGACCAGAGGCTGGACTGGGCCTCGCTGAGCAGCAGCAGTCGTGTCTGTCAGTGTCCACTAGAGGGCGCCGTGGCTCCACGGCTCAGTGCTGCAGCAGAGATGATCAGATGTAAACTGAAACATAATGCCTCCCTCCTTCTCTGAGGAAAAGCTAACTGAATATTTAAAGGCTTCTCTACGCTGTCGTGTTGCTGCTCCGGCCTCCAGGTCCAACAGGACGGGATTAAAAGGAGTTTATGACCCTGATCTGTCATGTTCTTCTGGGTAATTTAAAAAAAGAAACATAAAATTCAACATGATGGAGAGAAAAACTGACAAAGAAAATCTTCTGAAGGAACTTCATGTTGATATCATGCTGGTTCTGTTCATTGTTATTGTGTCTCTTCGTGGTCATTCAGGTCAGTTTGTGGGAGTTACATGTTGAGGCAGTTAAATGTTTCTTTGTGGTAGTTTTCCGTCTTTATTTGAGCCTTCCTCCAGTCCTTACTGTCCTCTGTCCCAGCAGGGGGTCCACTCCTCAGTGAGACTGTCCAGTGACTCCGGGGCTGCAGTTGCCCCGGGGTGTGAGGGGGGGCAGTGCTGAGCAGTCTGCAGCAGGGCGGTCTCCTGCTGCTTCGCCTCCATGGTTGTAAAGAAATAAAGTTTCGAGAGGTTGAAGCAGCATTGAACCTGAGCGTGGGCCTCTGCTGCTGAAGGTTCAGTCAGTCAGGCTGAGGGAGCGGTTGGTAAATAGAATAAATACAAATAAATAAAATAAATATCCTCAAGGTTGAGCTGTCCCCACTTTGATCAGGCTGTTGGAGCGAGTTCTGTAAATTAGCATCTTTAGTCCGGTCTGGTCTGGTCCAGTCTGGTCCGTTCTGGTCCGGTCTGGTCCAGTCTGGTCCGGTCTTGTCTGGTCTGGTCCGGTCTGGTCCGGTCTGGTCTGCTCTGGTCTGGTCCGGTCTGGTCCGGTCTGGTCCGGTCTGGTCTGGTCTGGTCTGGTCTGGTCCGGTCTGGTCCGGTCCGGTCCGGTCCGGTCCGGTCCGGTCTGGTCTGGTCTGGTCCGGTCTGGTCCGGTCCGGTCCGGTCTGGTCCGGTCCGGTCCGGTCTGGTCCGGTCCGGTCCGGTCCGGTCCGGTCTGGTCCGGTCCGGTCTGGTCTGGTCCGGTCTGGTCCAGTCCGGTCCGGTCTGGTCTGGTCTGGTCTGGTCTGGTCCGGTCTGGTCTGGTCCGGTCTGGTCCAGTCCGGTCCGGTCCGGTCTGGTCCAGTCCGGTCTGGTCCGGTCTGGTCTGGTCCGGTCTGGTCTGGTCCGGTCTGGTCCAGTCCGGTCCGGTCCGGTCTGGTCCAGTCCGGTCTGGTCCGGTCCGGTCCGGTCTGGTCTGGTCTGGTCTGGTCTGGTCTGGTCCGGTCCGGTCTGGTCTGGTCTGGTCTGGTCCGGTCTGGTCCGTTCTGGTCCGGTCCGGTCCGGTCCGGTCCGGTCCGTTCTGGTCTGGGTTGATGTGCTCCAGTAAAGTCTGGTCTCAGGTAGTTTTGGCTCTTGTCTTGTTCTGTTCTCGTCTCTTTCTGAGGGATTAGGTTTGTGGTCCGTGGTGGGTCCAGGGCTCTCATGTCAGTGGGACCAGTCATGTCCAGATCCATGGAGGACGCAGGCAGCGTCTGATTCTAACTCTTCCTCTGTCAGACTCTTCATGGTGGCCTTGAACCCCTGCTGAACGCCTTCACCTTATATAGGATTACTAGTATTACAAACTAGTATTACTGAGCAGTATTACTGAGCAGTTACCCGCTAACAGCAGCGTTCAGAAACGTCTCCATGTCTGTGATCGTCCTGTCTGCTCACCTGAGGTTGACTCTTTGTCTTTTTTTCTTTCCATGTGCTGATGGTCCTCCGCTGCAGGTAAGACATTGGCTGTCAGTCATCTGTGTGTGTGTGTGTGTGTGTGTGTGTGTGTGTGTGTGTGTGTGTGTGTGTGGGGGGGGGGGGGGGGGGTTTCCTATCCTTGTGAGGACCAAATGTCCCCACAAGGACAGGAAAACCTGCACAATGTGCCTCGTGGG